>NC_056733.1:585210827-585510827 GCF_019279795.1 Protopterus annectens | reverse complement strand
AGGTGCTGAGACAGAGGTCAGTGCCTGAGGGGGAAGAGTGTCAGTACCCCTGGGTGGAGATGATGAGTGGGACAGCACGCTCCACATCATCTTGAAGGCAGACCTCTCCAGCTCTGAAGACCTCCTCAGCTCAAGGAGACAGAGGAAGCCATTGGCTCTGAGATAGATGTAGGATCCGAGCTCACCCTAGCCAACGGACTGAGAGGGAGACTTGGAACCAAAGAGGTCTGGGTCCAAGTGTCCCTGTCGGACCCGACTGGGGAACTTCAGCTCCTAGACACCAAGGATGGCACCTAAGATGGAGCAGAACTCGACTCCAAGACAGCCTTGGGGGGAGGGGGGAGCTGAAACAGAGGGTTCCACAACCAGTGGTACTGAACACTCCGGCTCTGAAAACCCAGCATGGCTCAGAGGAGAAACCACAACAGGGGGAATGGACTCTGGTGGCTCTGGGACCAACTGGGTCAGAGCCAACAGCATTTTAGGCAAGGCAGATGACTTCAGCAGTCTCAGCACTACTTTCTCCACATCTTCTTCTGATAGGCTCCTGGAAGATATGGAAGACAGTGTAGAAGATCTGGACCACTGTAAGATAAGGGACCTTAAAGTTGGAGACTGGCAAAGGATCTGTGGACTGGCTCCGATGTTTGCTATCAATAGTCAGCTCCAAAATGCATGGGGCCAAAACTGAAGTCATAG
Organism: Protopterus annectens; assembly: GCF_019279795.1. Lineage (NCBI taxonomy): Eukaryota > Metazoa > Chordata > Ceratodontiformes > Protopteridae > Protopterus > Protopterus annectens. Next base: position 585,510,128 of record NC_056733.1, on the reverse strand, counting down.
TATCAACAACCTTGATCAGCACTGAGATCAGTGGAGCCAAGGAGGTAGAAGTCTTGTCCTGTTTAGAAAGCGGTTCAGAAACACTGGATGGCACCAGGGAATGTCTCTTGGTAGATTTAATCTTGTCCTTTTTGGATGAATGGGATTTTGAGGAAGAAGACAAACTGGCCAAGTCTTCCTCAAAAGAAGGCTTGAGGAGACCTATAAAAATTAGCTTGTTCTTCCACTCCTGTAAAACTCTGGAGCTGAAAGAATGGCAAAACAAACAGGTTTCCTGCAGATGGATGGCTCCGAGGCAATACACACAATTACTATGGCTATCCGTAATTGACATTTTCTGGGAGCATTTTACACATTTCTTAAACCCCAAGGGTTTATGGTCTTTTGCCTCTTTAGACATGCTAACCGGAGAAGCAGAAAAACACAACACAAACACAATGAGGACTATGTCCTCTAACTTATGACGGGACCTAGGTAGAGAGAAAGACTAGAAGTTCAGAAACTACTAACTAGACAGCACACACACTAATACAGACTATGAAAATGACCAAACTGTCTCAGTGAAAACTACAGTCAAACACTAAGCCGTAGAACAAGACGGGTTGAAAATATCTAAAGACCCCTTAAGCCAGATGAATAACTAGATATCCCTATAAATATCTAAGAAGGGAAGTCTAAATACTAACCAACACTGCACACGAAAAACAAGGTAAATTGAGCACAAACGCGCACCTTAACTGGAACACTAAATATCTAAATAATAACTATTTAAATTCAAAACTGTCTACAATAATAAGCACTGCAAATATCAAATACTATTAAACACCATCAAAAGCTATATGAATTGTAACGTTAAGCTGTAATACAGTAAAAATAGAAAAAAGTGTTAAACTTAGCCACGGCCAAGAAGAGGCACATCTGAACTCGTAGACATGGCAAACGAGATCTGGGGATTGTACTGGTGGAAAATGAGATACCTACCTAGCCACGAGCCAACTAGAAGACTTTAAGCTTTGTAATAGGCAGAGTCAGAGATGAGGATCGGCTCCGAACTCATGTGTAAGAATGAAGGCGAGATATTACTACAGAACATCAGATATTTAATATTTTCATGTTCTTTTATTATTTATTATTAAATATGTTTAAACTTTTCATTGTGGCTGGCCTTTTAGAGAACATTTTAAACTCAGAGTGCTTATATTTATTTGGTGAACCTATGGCCGCTCCTGAAAGTCTTGCTTCATTTGTCAAACACTACCATTTGTATTAGTATTAATTTTACTCAGTACGATTGGGTACCAGTGTAAGAGCCTTAGAGTAGCCAGCTTTGGAGTGTTCCGGTGGCAGTATCTATCTTATGGTCTGGGCAGAGAGGGCATAGCTGGTAAACATGTGCCAGTCTTTCCCAGAGGTGTGTTTGTTTGTGTGTGTGTGTGTGTGTGTGTGTGTGTGTGTGTGCGTGTGCATGTGCGTGCATGTGCATGTGAAAATCAAAACTCAGAGTGTGTTTGTCAGCTACTTGGAGCAGGGTCACAGAGCTCTGGTTTCACAGACTGGATGGTGGAGGACTTGGCTTGGTACACTCAGCTGAGGACTCCACTCTACAGCTATGGTCAGTGTGAAGTCTTGTTTGGAGCCTGGTGAGAGAGGAAAAAAACACAAGAGATGTTGGATAAAAGACTTTATAAAAATGCAAAGCTTTCGGGAAGAACCTTTTTTCAATACTGAATACAAACATACAAAAAAGCATCTGCTTATATACAAGCCCAATGTCACATGACCGCAGCCAAAATCAGGTGACAGAATTCAAAAATTACATAAAACCATCATAATATAATAAATCAAAACACATAAATATATTATAATGGTTTTATGTAATTTTTGAATTCTGTCACCTGATTTTGGCTGTGGTCATGTGACATTGGGCTTGTATATAAGCAGATGCTTTTTTGTATGTTTGTATTCAGTATTGAAAAAGGGTTCTTCCCGAAAGCTTTGCGTTTTTATAAAGTCTTTTATCCAACATCTCTTGTGTTTTTTTGGATTATCTTCAGAGAGAGGAAAACCCAGCTCCAGGATGGGAGTGCAAACCTCTTGAAAAAAGTACCAGTGGCCATAGCCCTGGAAGAAGTATCAGGGTCTCACACAAACACACACTGCAAACAATGAGTAGTGACCTATGCAATAGAAGAAATGAAGTTATTTAAAGCAGATTTTTCATCACAAGAAGAAACTACAAACAAAACATTCCTCATACTTTAATAATTTGTCAGAACAAAGTTCAACATATAAACCTGACACATCAAAATTCTGAAAATCAGAGTTGCAGAAGTATACACTTTCCCCCATACCCATCAATAATTTTCCCATCTTTATCAGAAAGAGTAGGATTCAAATAATTTAAGCGCTAAGTAGCAATGGGATCAACTAAAGCTATAGCTGGTGGGTCATGTTTGGGAATAGTGTATAAAATGAAAAAGACTGAGGAACTTTATACAGCCTGTCTGCCATTTTAGGGGCAGCTAGCCGACTTTCAGGAAAATTGTAGGCAGCAACATGCACATCATCTAAAGCAGACAACCAGGAGGAATGGATGTAGGTTCATAGGTAGGTACTAGGCTATCGGCCCTGGGGTCTATACAAGCCCAGCCAAAAAGGTACCCTGGCTTTTGTCACCCAAGAAAATTATTTTCCTGTGACACTGTTGAGCAGAGCCACAGAGGTGATCCCCGGGGTGAATTTCCTATTTCCCATTCAATCATCAAGATTTTTCTTGAAGAGTGCTAATGAGGAGCTTTGTTTGATATAGATAGGTAGTTTATTCCAGAGTATGGGAAGTCTCTGGGACAGGAATCTATCCCTCCGGCATGTTCTGTTTAATGTGGTGACAAGGTTTAGGTTCCTAGAGCATGTAGCTCGGAGGGATTGGGATTTCTTTAAGTGGAGCATGTCCAACAGCTCTGGGTTTGACATAGCTTTGTATGTTAGGCAGAGATCACCTCTGAGTAGGCGATATGCGACGGAGTAAAGCTGGAGTTTTTTGAGACGGTCTGCGTAGGGCATCTGTTTGAGGCTGATAATCTTCTTTGTGAGGTATTTCTGCGGCCTTTCCAGTTGTTGTAGATGTCTTTTGAGGTACATACCAAAAGGGGCATTGTACTCTATAATGGGTCTAATGAGTGATGAGTAGAGGGGAACAATAACCTCTTTTTTTCTGGATGAGAAACCTTTTGTGAAGAGGTGAGCCACGTAGAAGGATTTCCTGACTACTGTGGCGATGTGATTATCAAAGGAGAGACTACTGTCCACCTGTGTCCCAAGGTCTCTTATCACACTTTCAGTGTTAAGTATACTACTGCCTATGTTGTAGTTCATGGGTACAGAGTTTTTACCAAAGGGGATGACAATGCACTTTTTGACATTGAGCTTGAGGCCATGGCTTTGACACCAGGCATCTGTCTCAGTGAGGCCCTTTTGTAGGATGTTCACATCGTTAGGAGTTTCGATTATGGCTCCTAGTTTGCAGTCATCTGCGAACTTCATTAGCCAAAGACCTTCTGTGTTAGCCTGTACTTCAGAGAAGTAGATAACAAACAGGAGAGGACCCAGGACTGAACCCTGTGGTACTCCACTTGTCACTGGTCTGAAGTCAGATTCTGCTACTTTCACAGTGTGGGTTCTGTCAGTGAGCCAGTTGGCAACCCATGTTGTGACATAGGGATTTACACCTAGTTTAATGAGTTTATCTATAATTCCACAGTGGGGGACGGTGTCAAAAGCCTTGGCAAGATCTAGATGGGCTGTGTGAACCACCTTACCCTTGTCTACGGCTTTGGTGACATCAGGTTTAGGAGACATGATCTTCCTTTTACAAACCCAAACTGGGTGGGATCCAGAGTTTGGAGATTACCAATATCTTTGTTTATAAGTTCCATGACCTTGCAGACCAGGCTCATCAGGCTAATGGGGCGGTAGTTCCCGGGGTCCTTGGTGGCTCCTCCCTTGTGGAGTGGGATAACCATTGCTGTGCGCCATTCAGCAGGCACAAAGCCTGAGGTGAGGCTATAATTGAACATGGTACTTAGGTGGGGTGCCAGTTCGTTCTGTAGTTCATGTCGAACGCAGCCTGGGATGTTGTCCGGTCCCATGGATGCTGTGTTCTTGGCTTTGGAGAGAGTGGTTTTTACCTGTGCAGCCGTGATTACAGGAAATTGCATTCTTCCGGTATAGAGATGGGCTCTTTAGGGGGTGAGAGGGGGGTAAAGTTAGCACTGAACCTATCTGCCAGGATGTTGGCAATATCAGTTGGGTCTGTATATTTAGTGCCATTGTGCTGTAACTCAAAGCAGATCTGAGTGTTGCCATTGAGATTCTTGACATAGCTATAGAATGCTTTGTGGTTGTCTTTAGAATCAGTGGCGATTTTGTTTTCATAACTAGCTTTGGAGGATTTTATCAGGGATCGCAGCTTCTTACTGAGGCTGACCAGGGAGCTCCTCCACTCGTGGGATTTTAGTCTCTTTTGCAAGAGTTTCTTCCTTCTATTGTACAGTTTGTTTATGGCAGGGGACCACCAGATTGGCTTCCTTTTTTGGAGGATAGCATCTTGGTTCTGTTTGGGATAGCACGATCCATGCACTCATGTAAGTGCTTATAAAGTGCAATTCTGTAGGATTCAGTACTCGTAACTGTATTGTCCATCTGCATGGGTGTCATGAAGTTCACCACTTCTGTCTTAAGAAGCATGAAGTTGGCTTTGGAGAAATTTTTTACCATGGTTTCCTTAATGGGGGGTGGAGGCAGGATGTGGATAGCTAGGGTAATTAGCTTATGGTCAGAGCGGACCAATGAGGCGTTGACTTCAGGTGTGGAACACCGGTCACTCATATTGGTAATGACTAGATCCAGGATATTGTTGCTCCTGGTGGGGGTGTGGATAAGTTGATCCAGGGCACTGGAGTTTATGAATTCCAGAAAGCGTTGAGCGACGGAGTTGGTACATGAGTAGTTTTCCCAGTTAATGGTGGGGTAGTTGAAATTGCCCATTATTAGGGTGTTTGGTTGAACCCTAATATTTTCCAGTACATCAAGAAAAGAGGAATGGGAATCCTGGGGCATGGTGGGTGATCTGTAGCAAGCTACAATTTGGATTGCAGTTTTGCCCAGAGTTAGTTGCACTTGGATAACCTCGGCTGCATTATGCTGAACAACTAGCCTGGAGGTGTGGACATCCTTAATGAATATGGACACACCTCTGCCTTTGGTGTTCCGGTCCAGGTTACATGGTCGAAAAGTGTGGTATGAGTTATAGCCTAGTAGTGCAGGGGTACTCTCTGGAGCCTTGAACCATGTCTCAGTCACTGCACAAATATCGATGTTCTCCATTTTAAGGAGTGCCTCGAGTGAGTGCATTTTGAGATTTAGGCTTCTAGCATTGAGTAGCATCACCCTCAGTTTTTGCTTGCCTGTTCCTGTTATGGTGGTGAATTTGTCATTTGAACCTTGCCTAAAAAGGCACTATTTAGCTTAGCCAGTATCCGGAATCTCAGGGGTGACAGGTGCAGGCCATCTCTGGCAAAGCATTGAGGTCTGTCGACCATGTCATCCCAGGCAGACAGATACTGGATCCTTTTAGAATGGCACCAGAAGCTTAGCCAATTGTTGAAGTCAATCATTTTGTCCCTGTACTGCGGCATCATTCTGGGTGATGGCAGAATGCTACTCAAGGCTAGGGTCATACCTGCCTGGGCTACAAGATCGGAGAGCTCTTCCATGTCTCTTTTCATGTAGTCCAGGGAGGTACATCTCAGGTCATTCACACCAACATGGACAATGACAGAGTCTCATATTTGTACTTGTTGTGGAGTGACCTGAGTGCGTGGGTTATGTGGCGGATCCTGGCACCAGACAGGCAGCTGACAGTAGCCTTCTCCTTGTTTAGCCTGATGAGTGGGACATCAGTGTGCCTGACTATAGAGTCACCTATGACTAGTGTGTTGTAGGTTCTGGAAAATCCTTCTGTAACAACTTATAGTATTTTCCTGAGGGAGTGAGAAACCTCAGTGTTCCCCCACAAAACACACTGACACATTTAAGCAGTAGTCTCAGAGAAAGAGAAACCCCTACAGGGAGAATCAGAAACTGAGCTCTCCTCTGAATCTAAATCAGAAATCTGAAGAAAAATCCCAGTACTGTTCCTACATCTTCCTGCTCAGATTCAGAATTTTGAATTTCTTCAGGAAAACAGGAATCCCTCTTTCTTTCATCAGAAACTACTTTACAAGAAAGATCAACAAGTCAAATCCAGTAAACTGCTCTCACCCAAAAAAAACACAGTTGTGTTAAAATATTACCATAACAGTAGATGCCCTTCTTTTCACTGTTGCAGTACTCTTTACTAAGGGATCCCCTGCCAAGGACAGCCCGATGTCTGGTCAGTATACCAAAGCCTATAGAGTTTATAGGCATCATACATCACATGTATGTTCTCTGCATAGGGGCATAAAGGTGACATACGGATGTAAATACTCAGAACTGAATGGCCCCAGGAGGGAAAAAGACAATGTGGAAGATATACATCCTGAAGAAAAAAGTTCAGAAAGGAAAGGAAATAAAATCCCCTTAGCCAGGAATGTAACAAAAGACAGATGCAACAATCATGACAGAGGGGGGAAGCAGGAAAGCAGGAAAGTACAGTTTTGTACCTACCATAAATGTAGATGTTCGTGTGCTAATACAGCTGCAGTCATAACAGATTGGTTTTCCTGCCGTCAGGCAGGTCCTTGGTCGGCCGAATTCCAAAGTCTAGGTCCGGCGTCAGTTGTCGTCGCTTCTTCCCCGACGTCAGTGCGGTAGGGGTATAAAAGAACCAGCCGATGCCATTTTCTTCAGTTTTTCTAGCCCCAGATGTCAGGTGCCCCCAGAAGGAAGGCAAAACATAAACTTATGTAATAATGCAATGTAATATAATAAAAAAACAGCAGTTTGCAAGCAAATACACCATAAAAGAATACCCCAATCAGGTTGTATGAGGAGGTGTTTGTCATAAGGCCTGTCCCAAGAGGGGATGGAGGGAGGGAAACCTGGACTGCAGCTGTATTAGCACTCGAACATCTACATTTATGGTAGATATAAAACTGTACTATGTTCATCGTGCATACAGCTGCAGTCATAACAGATGGGTAGAATCCCAAAGCTAAAAATGGGTGGCAGGCACTAAGTGGAACTAGGAGGAGCAAGGATGCCCTGCAAGACTGTTGTGGCAAAGCCCGCTCTAGATTTAGAGTATAGTGGAAGGTGATAGTGCTTGGAGAAAGTGTGCACAGAAGTCCAAGTGGCTGCTTCCAAAATATCCTTGGTAGGAACCCCCCTGAGGAAAGCTGCAGAGGTAGCTGTGGCCCTTGTGGAGTGAGATCTGATGCTTGTAGGTACAGTTTTTCCATGTAATGAGTAACAAAAGTGTATGCAGTGGGCTATCCATTTTGAGATTGTCTGTTTGGAAATAGCCTTTCCTTGAGCACCTGTAGCATAGGACACAAAGAGTTGCTTTGATTTTCTGAATGGCTTTGTCCTGTCCAAATAATAACAAAGTTGTCTGTGAATGTCCAAGGAATGTAGTAGTCTTTCCCCTTTGTTTTGTGGGTTAGGATAAAAGGTAGGTAAGTGGATAGCCTGATTCAAGGCTACACTGGATACTACCTTTGGCATAAAGGAAGGGTTGGTTCGTAAGGAAACTCTGTCCTGATGGAAAATGATGAAAGGTTGCACAGCCATGGGGGCTTGTAGTTCCAAAACCCTGCGTGCTGAGGTGATAGCCAGAAGGAAGGCTGTTTTCCATGACAAATATTGCAGTTCTGTTGAAGCAGCTGGCTCAAATGGAGGCAGGGTCAGTTTTTCTAAAATGAAGTTGAGGTCCCAAGCAGGTACTGGTGGCTTCCTTGGGGGTTTTATATTCTTAGCCCCTCTGAGGAACTGTCTTAAGACAGGATGAGAGTATAAAGGAGGATCAGTGTTGAATTTTGCAGAAATGGCTGAAGCATGGATCTTGATGGAGGAGAATGAAAGCCCACTGTTTAGCATCTCAGCTAGGTACTGTAATATTTGAGGTAAATTTAGTACCCAAGGATTCTGTCCCTTTTTCTGATTCCAGGCACAAAACCGTTTCCATTTGGCGGAGTAGGCTTTTCTAGTAGAAGGTCTTCTGGCCTCCAAGATGACATCCTGCACCTCCTTGGAGAGGAGGGTCTGTTGGGAAATCAAGGAATCCTCCATGCAGCTAGATTGAGTGTTTTCAGCTGACTGTGAAGAGTTTTGAAGTTGTGCTGGGTCAACAGAAGAGGCACTAGAGGCAGGATCCATGGTGGTGAATGAGTCAGGCTCCTCAGGATTGGATACCAGTGTTGTCTTGGCCAGTCTGGAGCAATGAGAATCATCTTTGGCATCTCTGCTCTGGCTTTTAATAGAACTTTGGGCAGCAGAGGAAGAGGTGGAAAGGCATAAACTGTCAATGTTGTCCAAATGAAAGAAAGTGCGTCCACTTTCCAGGCCTGTGGATGATAGGTCCTTGAGCAAAATTTTTTCAGTTGGTAATTTCTGTGGGTAGCAAAGAGATCTATGTCTGGCCGTCCCCATGCCTGAATTATCTTTGCGAAAACTTGAGGATGCAACTTCCATTTGTGTGGATCTGTCATATTTCTGCTTAGGTTGTCTGCCAGTGTGTTTTCCTTCCCTGGCAGGAATTGTGCTTGAAGTTGGATTTACAATTCCAGAGCCATGTTCCAAAGGGACATGGCTAGTCTGCACAGGGGGTATGAATGAGTTCCTCCCTGTTTGTTTATGTACCACATCACTGTGGTGTTGTCTGTCCTTATCAATAGCTGGCCTGGATGCAGTAAGTCTTTGAAGGCCATAATAGCATTTTGTACTGCTAGCATTTCCTTTTGACTGATGTGTAGGTGCTTTTCTTTTTGGGACAATTTTCCCTGAATGCACTGATCTGTCATGTGCGCCCCCCAGGCGTAGTCTGAGGCGTCTGTTGTGATGATTTGATTTGCTTGAGGCATGCAGAAGGGGAGACCTATGTTTCTTTGGCATGCTTGAGCCCACCACAGAAATTCCTTTTGAAGACATGGAATGAGTGGTATAATTGTTTCCAAACTGTGGCTGTGTTGAGACCATAAGTTTTTTAGGTACCATTGAAGTTTCCTCATATGCAGCTTTGCACATGGGATCAGCAGGATGCAAGATGCCATAAATCCCAGAGCCTGCAGGACTTTCCTTGCAGTCAACCTTGTGAAGGTTACCATTTTTCTGAAGTATTGAGATAGTTGCCCTTGCTTCTCTGGCGTGAGGTAGGCCATCTGGGTCTTTGTATTCAAACTGGCAGCCAGGAAAATTATTGCTTGAGAGGGTATTAGTTTTGATTTCTTTCCGTTGACTGTGTATCCCAGAAAGTTCAACAACTTTATTACAAACGCCAGGTGTTTCAGAAGTATGTGCTTGCTGTCCGCTTGGATCAGGCAGTCGTCCAGATATGGGTATATTTGTATCCCTTGAAGTCTGCAGAAGGCAATTACTGATGCCAGGCATTTCGTAAACACTCTGGGCACAGTAGATAAGCCAAAGGGCAATGCATAGAATTGATAATGGGTTGAACCTGCAAGAAATCTGAGGTATCTTCTGCAATCTTGTCTGATAGGGACATGCAGGTATGCCTCCTTGAGGTCCAATGTTACCAGCCAAGACTCCTTGCCCAGCATGGGAAGAAGCTGCTGTAATGTGAGCATCTTGAATTTTGGTACGAGTAAATATGTGTTTAGGATGGATAGGTCCAAAATAGGTCTCCAATCTTTGTCCTTCCTTGGTACCAGGAATAGTCTGGAATAAAAACCTTGACCCTGTTCTTTTGCAGGTACCTCTTGAATAGCTTTCATGTCCATGAGAGCTGAAATTTGTTTTTGTGCCTCTGCCCTTTGATTTTGTGGCAGGTTTGGCATGTCTCTCATTTTTGGAAGGGTGTGAAAGTGGAATCTGTAGCCTCTGTCTATAATGTCCAGGATCCATTTGTCTTTTGTGACAATATGCCAATTTTTTTGAAAATAATGCCAGTTTTCCGCCTAATGGTGCTGCCATTAAAGCTTTGCTTGGCATGCAAAGGGGAAAGTCATTGTGTCTGCTTTCTGAATGGCTGTGATCTATCCTCTCCACCTCTTGGTGTAGGTGCTTGCCATTGTCTGGCTCTAAATGATCCTTGAGATTGCCCTCTACCCCTCGGGTGCCTGTATCTACCTCTTTGAGGTCTGTCCGTGGCTGGAACGGACCAATTTTTTGAAGGCCATTTTCTGCTGAAACGTGGAGGTTGTACCTGTAGGAAATCTTTCACTGTTTGCATTGATCTTGCCTTTTTCTCCATTTTCTTTAATACCTCCGCAGCTTTAACACCAAACAATACATCTTTTTGAAGAGGTGCATCTAGTAATTTAGCTTTGACATGATCTGGTAAGGTTTGCTCTTTGAGCCAAGCATGTCTACGTATGACAGACCCTGTAACAGCAGCTCTACATGAGGCCTCTAAAGCATCAAAACCACATTGCAAGGTATGTTTACCCACTTGCTTTGCACTATGCAACAAATCCTGCAACTCCTTCAAGTCTGGTTGTTCAGGTTGTGTCATTTTGCTTTTCAACTGAGATAACAAAAACTGTTGATACTTTAACACATGGAACTGACAGTTTAATGCCCTCATGGTTAAAGTGGCTGAGGTGTATACCTTTTTCCCCCACCTTTCTAAAGCTCTGAAATCTCTCTCTGAAGGTAATGGGTTTTTGGCAGTAGAGGCCTTAATTCTCTTGGGACCCTGTGAAATAGTTTCTGGGTCAGCAGAATGGCTTTTGTATAGGAATTGGTGTGAATCAGGAACCCGGTAATACCTGTCAGGTTTAACAGGAGCTGGAGGTAAAGAATGTGGGTTAAGGCTGGCCTCTGTGTACACATCATCTAATATATCCAAGACAGGAGGGATAGCCAGAGGCCTGTGCTGAGGAAGCAAAAGAAAATCCCTGAGCCTTTTCTTGGAATCTGAGTAATCTTGGCCTTCCCAGTGAAAGTGTTCCCTCAAGGTATGTAAGGTTTCCCCAAAAGAATAGTCCTCAGGGGGGGAGACAGAGGGAATGGACTCCTCAGCATCAGAATCTTCAAAAGGGGAATATGGATATTCCTGGTCCTCAGAATGTTCTGAGGTAATAGAGGCTTGGTCTGAGGAAGGGTAGTCTTCCTCCAATCTGGGCCTTTTGTCCGAGGGGGGATGAGAACCCCTGATAAGAGTAATCAAATCCTCAGCCATTTTGAGCATCTGTTTTTTAGGCATGGGGCCTAGAGAGGGGCTCTGTGGAGTTTGTCTTTTAGTTTTCATGGCTGCTTTAGATTTTGTGAAAGCCTTAATGGAAAAAGAGGAAGGTCTGAAGACACCTTGAGAGGTGGCAGGCCTGTCTAAACTCTGAGTTTCCCCGCCAAGAGTGGCGTTGGTATCTGTAGTCAGAGTGGGGGCTGAGGAGCCTGCGACCTCGGGCACAGAAGACACCACTAAAGAAGCATCATCGGTACTCAGGGGCTGCGTAGGTGCCTCGCTGAGAACCGGAGCACCTGTAGCCAGCTTTAGCGTGGTGTCGGTAGAAGTCACGGACCTCATATGTCGGTCCTTATCTTTGCGTCTTTTACTCAAAACTGGAGTCGGAGTATCTGATGACATAATGTAATTACATTTTTTACCAAAATAGTGTTGGGCGAACTCCGCCCGACGCTTAATAGTGCGTTTGTTGAATCTTAGCACAAAAACGACAGGCTGAGACGTTGTGGTCTGGGCCTAAGCAAGGAATGCAGAAGGAATGGAAATCCTTATGCAGTATTTGCTTCCCACATGAAATTCAATTATTAACTTTGTCTGACATTGGTCTGAGGCAAGAAAAGTTTCCCCAACGGGGTACTCAGCTTTCAAGAAGACTTCGGCTGAAAATTTTTCGTAAATCTCAGGAGCTGGCCGACCGGCACTTGTGAACTGCTTCTGCTTCGGGCACCGCGAGCCAAGAAAGACTGAAGAAAATGGCGTCAGCTGGTTCTTTTATACCCCTGCCGCACTAACGTCTGGGAAGAAGCGACAACAACCGACACCAGACCTAGACTTTGGAATTCGGCCGACCGAGGACCCGCCTGACGGCAGGAAAACCCATCTGTTATGACTGCAGCTGTATGCATGATGAACATATGAATATTTCAACAATGAAGAGAAGGACATCTACTGTTACTGTAAGACTGTGCACAACTGTGCTATGATCTTCCATGTCACTGCTGCAACATTCTTCACTAAAGGGAGAGCACAACAGCTAAGATGACTGAGAGGAGGAAGGCACAGAACAGTGCTTTACAAACTCCATGCAGGATAGCCCTGGCAAAGCCTGCCTTGGTGTTGAAAACAGCATTCACTTTGTAATGCTTAGTAAAGGTATGAACAAAGGCCCATGGACCATCTTCAAGGATGGAACTGGTGTCCAAACTATTGGAAGAGGCACCAGATAAAGCAACTGCCCTAGCAGAATGTGACTTTACAAATGAAGGATATTTTCCATGAAAGGAATAATATAAGAAAATGACCTTAGAGATCCAGGAGGGGACGGTTTGCTTGGAAACAGCTAAATCCAAAGTTCTGCAATGAAAAGAATCAAAACGTTGCTCAGATTTGGGAATAGCCTTTGTTTTATCCAAATAATATCTGAGCTGTCTTATGCAAGTCCAAGGTGTGGAAAACATTCTGAATGGCAGACTGGAGAAGGAAAAAAGAAGGGAGCTGGGCATAAAAGGATTAGTATGAAGAGATACCCTGTATCTGTGAAAAACTAAAAGAGTAATGGCCCTAATTGCTTGAAGTTCAGAGAATCTCTTGGCAAAATTAAGATTCAACAGCAAAACAATCTTCCAAGTACAAAGTTGCAAGGAAGCTGAACTAGCAAGCTCAAAAGGAGCCTGAGCTAATTTTTCAAGAACAAAATTGAGGTCCCAAAAAGGAGGAATAGGTTTTATCTGGGTCCTGATATGAAGGACACTTTTTAAGAAATTGCTTGACCTCAAACTGAGAAGCCAAAAGAGGGTGCAAGGGCAGACAAGAGAAATACCTGACAGGTGAGCTTTGACTGAAAAATATGCCAAGGCAGTATAGAGTAGATGACAAAAATATGAGAACCAGAGTAATCCTTTTTTTTTTAATTTCCCCAAGCCTTTTGCATTTCTAATATGCTGGGATTGGACCCCATTCCCATTTCAAGGTAGGGTTAAAAAGTTCATGAAGTTAGTATTGTTTCAATATTTGATGTTAACCAGAAGTGCTCTTCGTAGCACTCACAATGTGCCCAGTAATGACTCCTTCTCCAATCTGTATGGAGTTACATGCTTTAATAATACATCTAAGTATGGCTGTATTTTTTTTTTATAAAACCCATTGCTCCTACTACTACTGGAACTGTCTGGTTATCCTCTTCCACATTGCCCTCATTTCTACCTGTATATTCTGGTATTTTATGAATTTGGGTCTCTCTATATATAAGACAGTGTAATCACTGGCTATGGCAATTTCAATGGTCAATGCTACTTTTGTCTTATTTTCATGGACTACTATTACCTGGTTTTCTTGCATCTATTTTTTGAACTGTTGATAATAGGTGATCCCATGTGAAATAAACTTTCTATAATGCTTTGTGGCTTATGTTTCCAGTGTTTTCAGCTACCCAAGTATTGTAATGTTTGCACAATCCCCGAAGCAACAGTCTTGCCACATTATTTTGCCTTTCACTATACAGTTCTTCTGCCATCGGTATATATCACATCCAGCAACAAGCTGTGCAACTGTTTGCAATTCTGTTTTACAAAACCTACATTTGTCTGTTTCTCCCACATGTTCAATGGACTTTGTAAACCAATGTGTATGTAGTCCTCTATCTTGGGCCGCCAATATTAACCTTTCATCTTTTGTTTTAAATTCACAACTCCTTAACCATTCCCACATTTGATCCCGATTAACATGAGGTTGCTCCAAGAGTTTTCTACACTTGCAACTATATTAATGCATTTTCCACATTTCTTGCTTTCTCATCTCATACTTCACCTTATATTCTTATCTTTTTTGGCACATTCAGTTGCTGCCTGACTGTTATCTACTTCTGGTTCGATTTCCATTCCCACTTGATACACACATGCTTCTGCTAAACTCAGCAGGGAAGTCATGTTAGATGCATTCTCCTCATGTTTCAAAACTTTCATTACATTTGGGTCTTGTGAGGTCAGCAGATATGTATGCAATCCCATTACTGCAGATCTATATATGTAATCAATTTTGAGGAGGCCCATACAGCCAACAGAATGGGGAATATATTATAGAAATCAGTGCATACCAAGATTAATCATTTGATGAGCATGCAGCATCCTTCTTGTTTTTCTCTCCACCCTATTCAAAACACATTTTGGGGACAGTCAATCACTCCAACACTAAGTCAGGACTGGAAGAGCAAACTGGTTTATAGCTTGGATTTTGTTCCTAGATGGCAAACTTATTTTCAGTATTAATTTTAGTCTTCTAAAATATTCCCAAGTTTTATTCACATTTGTTGAATGTTTCATTGTCAATCCATCATCAGTTCCCAAATATTTATACATTCCCTCTTGCTCAAGTTCTTTTATAGCATATTCCTGTCCCAAACTGATGTTTTCTTGGTGCTGTAGCTTTCCTGCTTTAAAGGTTGCTTTTGCACATTTATCAAGACCAAATGACATTTTTATATCATCTGAAAAAGTTTTGACCATTTGCAATTGTGCTTTCAGTTCTATATCTTATGAACTATACCGTTTTACATTATCTACAAAAAGAGATGAGAAGTCTTTATACTTTGTTGTTTTCTGGGAGCCAAATTGTAGCCATGACCTAATCTATTAAGTAGACAGCTTCATGGGTTAAGGGCAAGACAAAATAGCAGAGGTGACAGACAATCACCCTGGAATATCCCCCTTTGAATTTTTATCCCTGGAATAATAATTTACCTTTCATCATGGCATAACTGCAAAGTGGTTTGCCACTGTTTCATACTTGCTGTAGTGTGATTGATCAGTGTAGGGAGTATCTTATGCATTTTAAGCACTCCTTTATCCATGAATGTGGGATACTGTCAAATGCTTTTTTATATTCTATCCATGCCATACTTAGATTCTTCCCCTTTTTAGAGTTTCCATTATGACTATTTATAAAGAATAAATGATTCTTTGTTCCATATGATTTTCTTTTATTACCCTTTTGTTCTATTGCCATAATTGAGTTTTCTTCTAAGTGACTATAAACTCTGTCATCATCAACTCCAATGTATAGTTTATATTTTGTCAGAAGGCAAGCCATTGGTCTATAGTTTTTAGGATAGCTTGCGGGTTCGCTCTTAAGTAGGAGTATTGTTTTTCCAATTATTAACTAGGCTGGTGGCTGGTCAGGGTGTATATATAAGCAGTTCTTACTCATGGCTAAATCTTCATGTAAATATTTCAATACTTTTAGCCAGAACTTAAGTACTGCATCTGGGCCTGAGGTTTCCCGTTTAGGAGCTTTTCTTAACTTTGATTCAATCTCTCTGGTCATTACTTCATCCCATTTCATATCCTGCACATTTGAACTTCTTATTTTTTTTTACTTTTTCTGTCCATTTAGCATTGTTGTTATGTTCCACAGGATCTTCATAGTTATTTCTCCAAAATGTATCTATTTATTCTTTTTTGGTGGTGTTTCAATTCCTTTTGCCTTATTCCCCATGGCTCTACAAAACCTTTTGGGGAAATCAGTAAATTGCTTATATTGTACTTTTCCTTTATATTTATCTGCACATCTTCTAAGTTTTTCTGTCTGTGCTGATATTTTTAGTTTATTATTTGTGATAGTGCATGACAGACCCTGATCTGTTCCGATACTGTGCATTGCTTTTATCACGTCTATCTTTCAGTATTTTTGTTGATCTGTTCCCTTTTCTATACTCTTCTAACAGTGACACTTCTTAATTCCTTTCTAGTTTTCTCTATTCGATACCTCCATGATTACATTCAGTTTCCCCCCTTCCTTTCCTTTACTACCCTGTGCTTTTGTGGTAAGACTGTTATTAATTTAGCTGCACAGTAATATATCCTATTTACTTCTGCTATACTAAATGAATCTCTATGGACAGTCCTAATTACTGTGTTTATTTGTTTTATCAATCTTCTAAGTTTTGGGGTTTTATTGACTTTCTGTTTCTATTTCTTTCATTGATCTTAATATGTCTGTCCATTTCTATTAAATCAAGCAACTCTTCTCTTAGATGATTTTCTTCTAAACTGAGGGCACATTCTTTGTTCGCCACTTTCTGCAGGCATTGTGTACAACGTTTCAGAGCATCTTCCTATGCCACATACTCTTCCGTTTCATCCTGTGTCATCCATTGCTCTTTCATATCGGAGCTCACTAGCCTATCACGCCACAACATTGACTATGTCAAGAGTTGCCACAGTTCCTGTTCCTTCCCTTGCTGTGCAACTCCAGCTGAACATTTGAATTGGTTTCCTGTGGAAGGCTGTATCTTCATATGGCAACTGATCAGATGTTTTCCACTCCACTAGTTTCTCCCTAATTTGCAGATCCATTGCTCTATTCTGCTGTGATATTATCTGAGATAGTGAAGGATTTAATGTAGAAAATCTTTGTAGGTAATCCCTAGCCTCAGTTTCTACTTCATTACTAACCCCCTATTCTACTTTTCCTCTTTGTTTTCTTATTTTTTATATTGTAACATTTTCCATGCATGAATGACTTTGTTTGCATTTCTCTTCAAATACCTTTGGTGCTGCTCTTTTTGTATTCATTAGTTTTGCTTTCTCCTTTGCATAAATATTGCACCATACTAAATCTCTTTTTCTTTCCCATGTCCATATGTCTTCTTCAGATGTCTCCTGCTCCTCATGTTTCTCCTTACTTTGGGGACCCATTCTTCCATCATGCTATGATGTAACTGGTGTTAGACTTTTGGCACTAAATCCTTCACTTTGCAGGCATTCCATAACTTCATCTTCTATTTTTTTTTAACTTCTGCTTTACTAATCTTCTGTTCTACATTCCCACTTTGTGATCTTTTTTTTGGTGAATTTTTCCATATCTGCATGCCTTTGCCTGTATTTCTCTTTGAATATCTTTGGAGCTGCTTTTTTGTATTGATTAATTTAGCTTTCTTATTTGCATAAATATTGCACCATATTAGATCTGTCTTTCTTTCCTATGTCCATTTTTCTTTTTTATACCTTTCATAAGTCACTAGATTTTGTTCTTTATATTTTCGCACTTCCT
The DNA here is from genome assembly GCF_019279795.1 of Protopterus annectens. NCBI lineage: Eukaryota > Metazoa > Chordata > Ceratodontiformes > Protopteridae > Protopterus > Protopterus annectens. The sequence goes on along the minus strand of NC_056733.1, from coordinate 585,492,739 downwards.
CAGTCGCTTTTTCCAAATGCCCAAGGTCTCTTGGTCTTCATAATGTTTTCCATAAAAATGTTGAATTAATGAACACAAATTTTTATTTGAAGCTTGACAGTTTTTCTTGTGGAAGTATTTTAATTTCCTTATAAACGTCCAAAACATAAACCACCACTGTGAGAGGATACGGAACTCTTTATTGCAAAAATAACAAAATATGTAAAAACAGTAAGCACTTTCGCGACTAACGTCATTTCTTCAGACTATTAAAAAGATATCTCCACAACATTCTTAAATACATAAGTCAGTAAAACATCATCCAATAAAAATTTAAGCACAATTAAAATACAATTAAAAAAGTAATTGTGAATATCAAAGCACTAAAAAGAGTTCTGTATCCTTGCACAGTGGTGGTTTATGTTTTGTATGTTTATATTGTTATTATATCACTGGGCTGCTGTTGGAGAGTTTTTACTCATGTTTTGTATTTTTCTTTCCTCTAACTTATCTCTTAATCTTTTTGTACATCTTCTGTCTGAAAATTCTGGCCTTCTTGCATAAGACTAACAATACATAATTTCTTTTTTATCCTCAATAGTCCACTCTACCATCTTTATGGCTCTTTTTTGATCTACAGCATCAGTTTTTGTTATTTTTGTGGACTGCTACTTTCTTCTACAACAGGGGGCTCTCCTCCCCCTGGACCTGGCCTAGCCCCATTGTAGGAATGTTGCCATGACTTGAGGATGCTATGTTATTATTTTTTCAAGTCCTTGCACCAGTGTGCCTACCAGGTTTGGCCAATTTTTTTATCCTGGTTCTTCTGCACCCAGCTATCTTTTTTACTTTTAACCTACTTCTGTCAATGATATGTGCTATATAAAATGCAGTCTATATACAAGTGTCATCTTTGTGAGATTTTCTGAAAAAACAGGGTCCAACTCATGAAGGTATTCATCAAGACTCAGGATGAATTCAATTCCAGCAATACTACTCTCCCTTGCTTGCTGACTTGTCTCTCCATTCTGACCCCTGCTGAGAAGGGATCCTGATAGTGACAGAGGTAGTGAGCAAAAAATCTTTTCTATTTAGACATATATAATTTGCTGGTTGTGGGTTTTCTGGCCTCCTACAGGACAAGAAGCATGTCTTCAGGAAAGAGGTGCCTAAAAGGGATAGACAACAGTGTCATTTGAAGATTAGACAGGTGAGGATGGATAAGAAATCCCTTGTCTTATGTGAGAAGATCTAACTGGTAAGGTAACTTGTGCTGACAAAAACAAAAGGAGAGCCAGTGCTGTCTTGGCCAATAGAGAGAGTTACCACCAAGACTTTGGGACTGCCCTATTTAATCTTGTGCAGAACTCTTGGCAGCAGAGGCAAGGAAGGAAATGCATACAAAAACATTCCTTCCAAGGAAAAGACAGGGCATCCGCTTTCCATTTCAGAGCGCTTGGTACTTTCAGACAGAATAATGGAAGTTGTTCGTTCAGAGGGGAGGCAAAAACATCTAAATGAGGATTACTCCAATGATGAACAATGTCCAGGAACACATCCTTGTGAAGCATCCAGTCATAAGCTTGTGTGCTGGAACTGCTCAGAGAATCTCTGCCACTAGAATATGCTCTGAAGGAATGTAAACTGCCTGAAGAGTAACTGATTGCAGACTGGCTCTACAGGCCTGGGATCTGGCAAACAAGATAAAATCTCATTCCCCTCTGCTTGTTGATATATCACATAATGGTGGTATTATCCATGAAGATTTTCATTGTGCCAGGGGAAAAAAGCAAATGAAAGACCTGTGGAGCCAGAATCAAAGCCCTCTTCTCTTTTATGTTAACATGGTTTGACCTCTGATGAAGAGGCCAAAGACCCTGAAATTTCAGAAGACCACAAGAAGCGCTCCACCTCATGTCTGAGGCATTTGTGAACAATTCTTTGGTAGGAAATGAAGAATAAAAAAGTAGTCCCAGATTGATAGCAATTTGCTAAATCCACCACAAGGAAACAAAGAAACAGGGAACTCTAGGAGGTGGCAATGTTGAAGCCACACTGATCTGAAATACCATTGGAACTTCCTCATATGGAGTCTGACAAGAAGCAGCATGGGAACAGTGGAGGCAATAAACCCCAAAATCCTGAGATACTACCTGGCTATGATAGAGGAGAGAGGAAGAAGAGAGTGGAAGAAAGTTGTTAAAGACAAAACCTTGGGAGCAGGAAGAGAGGCCAACAACTGAATGATCTGAATCCTGCAACCAAGCAAAATATGATCCTGGGAGGGCATAAGCACAAACTTCTTGAGATTGATGGTGAATCCCAGACTTTGTAAAAGACAAATGGCAAAGTGAAGATCTTGTAGAAGACTGCTGGGAGAAGCAGCCTGAATAAGCAGGTCATCTACAGTAGATAAGGGAATATCTGTATCCCTTGAAGCCTGCAAAAGGCAATAACAGAAGCAAGGCATTTGTTGAATGCCCTTTCGGCAGACGAAAGGCCAAAGCAAAGAAGTGAAAATGAGAGGAAGAAATGGAGAAATGCAAAACATTCCTGAACAGATGGTGAGGAAGGATGTGAAGGTAGACATCCTGGAGGTCTAGAGTGACTAAGAACACCTAGGGAAGAAGAAGAAGAAGAGGAAACAGTCTGAAGAGACAGCATCCTGGAAGAAGGAACCTTCAGAAAGGTGTTGAGGAGGGAGAGGTCCAGAATTGGTCTCCAGGTCTCCTCCTTCCGAGGAACCAAAAACATCCTGAATTAAAAACGTCTTCTTACTTGGGTGGATGGAACAGTTTGAATGGTGTCCTACTTCAAAGGGACTGTAAAATCTTTGGGAAGAGTTTAAGGAATACCTGAAAAGGAGGCAATAAATTTCCATATCATGTGATTCCCCTGGAAAATGATAGCACCCAAGTGCCTGAGGTGATTTGTTGCCAATTTGGAAGAGACAGAGAAAGGCGTAGAAACAAGGGGACCTGGCCAAAGGGAAGAAAAGGCAAAATGTCAAATAGAAACAGGCGTGTCCTGAAAGGAAGGCTTCTGAGAAATAGCAGTCTGAGTGGACTAAGCAAGATGAATATGCCCAGACCTCCTCTTACCTTTGGAAGGTTGAAGAGTCTGCCTGAGAACAAAGGCAGATTTAAAAGGGTATTTCCTCTGGAATTCGGGTAAAGGGAAGACAACAAATATGCTTAAATTCCTGTATGGCATTACTCGTATTCTGCAGGGACTTACAGGTCAGCAGCAGCTGTTCCAGAAAGATTTTTGTTATCTAGAGGAGAATTCAAAAGTATGGCTTTAATATCATCAGGTAAAGTCGGGAATAAGGCCTCATCACAAAACCAAAGGTAGCCACCCTGGAAGAGGCATCATAAATGCATTTTGTGCAGTGATGAGTGACTTGGGAAGTGGACCCAAGCAAGGAAAGAGTTGAAGTTTTCCCTTCTGAATGAGGAAGATAAGACACAACCTTAGTTACACGAGAAAGAGGAGCCAAGACATACCTGGATATGTGGGTTTGGTAATTAATAGCCCTAAATGACAAGGTGGCAGCAGTACATGCTTTTTACACAACTACTCCATAACTCTACTTTCCTTATCAGAAGGAAGGAGCCAAGAAGAAAGCAAAAGTTTAGGTTTATTAGTTTTGTACGACACTACAGAAGGATCAGCAGAATGACATTTAAACAAAAATTTCAAGTCCTCAGGAGTGCTGTAGAATCTATCAGATTTCTTAGTAGCTGGGGGCTGAGAGGAGCTACAAAGGAAGCACAGAATGTGTCCAAAAGTGTTGTCAACACAGGAGGAATTACAGACAAAGTACAGTTTTGTACCTACCATAAATGTAGATGTCCGATAGATATGCAACTGCAGTCATAACATATGGGTTTGTCCTGACTCAGGCAGCCCTCGGTCGGCCGGATTCCAAAGTCTGGGTCCGGCGTCGGCTGGTGTCACCCCCTCTCCGACGTCACAACGGCTGGAGTATAAAGGCATCGGCCGACGCCATCTTCTTCAGTGTTTCTTGCCCCAGATGCCAGGTGCCCTCCTAGGAAGGCTAAATTTGGTGAATGGATAAAGAATTCCAGACATGCACAACAGTAATAAACAGATACACCATAGAGATACCCCCAGCTAATAGGAACAGGGGTAGTGGACCCATAAAGAAGGATGCAGAGGGGTAGGAGGGTGGGAGAATCCGACTGCAGTTGCATATCTATCGGACATCTACATTTATGGTAGGTACAAAACTATACTATGTCCTTCAAGAATGCAACTGCAGTCATAACATATGGGTTGAATACCATAGCCAAGCTGGGGGTGGTTGGAACTAAGAAAGTGATGGTGTAGCTAAAATGCCCTGCAGGACTGCCAAAGCAAAGCTTGCTCGGGATCTGGAGTATAAAGGCAGGTTGTAGTGCTTGGTAAATGTATGCACGGAGCTCCATGTAGCAGCCTCTAGAATGTCCTTTGTAGCCACTCCTCTTAGGAAAGCTGTGGATGTGGCTGTAGCTCTGGTGGAGTGTGGCCTAATATTGGCTGGCACACCTTTTCCATGAAAGGAATAGCAGAATCTGATGCAGTGTCCAATCCATTTTGAAATTGTTTGTTTGGAGATTGCTTTTCCTTGTACTCCAGCAGCATAGGCTACAAGCAGTTGGTCAGACTTTCTGGTGGCCTTAGTTCTGTCCAAGTAGTAGCGTAGTTGCCTGTGTATGTCCAAAGTATGCAGCAGTGCTTCCCCCGTTTTGAGGATTGGGGAAGAAAGTAGGCAGGTGAATGGCTTGATTTAGAGACACCCTGGAAATTACTTTTGGCATGAATGAAGGATTGGTTCTTAGAGAGACTCTGTCCTGATGAAAAATGAGAAAAGGAGGTGCTGCCATGAGTGCCTGTATCTCCGAGACCCTTGCTGATGTGATTGCCAATAGGAAAACCATTTTCCATGAGAGAAATTGCATTTCTGAAGTTGCTGCTGGTTCAAAGGGAGGAAGAGTTAATTTTTCCAAGACGAAGTTGAGGTCCCATGCAGGTACTGGCGGTTTCCTGGGAGGTTTGATATTCTTTATCCCCCTTAGGAACTGTCTTAGCAAAGGATGGGAAAACACAGGTGGATCACAATTGTATTTTGCTGAGATTGCTGAGGCATGAATCTTTATGGAAGAATATGAGAGACCAGTATGAAACATTTCTGCCAAGTATTCCAATATCTGAGGTATACTCAATACTGTTGTATCCTGCCCCCTGTTAGCATTCCAGATGATGAATCTCTTCCACTTGGCTGAATAGGTTTTTCTAAAAAGGGAAAAAAAGGGGAAAAAAAAAGGGGGGGGGCCCAAAAAGGGGGGGAAAAATTTTGGGCCGCCAAAAACCCCCCCCGGGGGGTTAAAGGGGGACCCCCCTTTTTTTTGGGGTTTCCCCCCCGGGTTTTTTTAAAAAATTTTTAAAAGGGGGTTTTTTTTAAAAAGGGGGGAAAAAAAAAAGGGCCCCCCCTTTTAAAAAAAAAAGGGGGGCCCCCGGGGGGGTTTTTAAAAAAAGGGGGGGATTGCTTTTCCTTTTCCCGGAAAAATTTTTTTTTAAAATTTTTTTCCAAAATTTGGAGTTTTTTGTTTTCCAAAAGGGGGGGGTTTTTTAAAAAATTGGGGAAAAAAAAGGGGGGGAAAAAAACCCGGGGGTTTTTTTTGGGATAAAGGAAGGTTTTTTGGAAAACCCCGGGAAAAGGGTTTTTTTTTGGGGGGGAACCCCAAAAGGGCTGGGGTTTCCCCCTTTTTTTTAAAAATTCCCCCTTTTTTCCGGGGGAAAAAAAAAATTTTTTTTTTTTTTAAAAAATTTTTTGGGAAGGGTTTTTTTTTTTTTTTAAAAAAAAATTTTTTTCGGGGGAAAACCCGGGGGTTTTTTTTTGGGGGTTTCCGGGGGAAATTTTTTTTTTGGGGGGAAAAATTTCCCCAAATTTTTTGGGGAAACCCTAAATTTTTTCCCCGGGGTTTTTTAAAAATTTTCCCCCTTTTTTTTTGGGGGAAGGTTCCCTGCCCCCAAAATCTTTTTTTTTGGGGAAAAATAAAAAAAATTTTTAAAAAAATTTTTGTTTTTCCGGTTTTTAAAGGAAAATTTTTTTTTTTAAAAAGGGGGCCCCGGGGGGGGGGGGGGTTTGGTTATTTTTTAAACCCCTTTGGGCCCCGGGGGGGGGGCCCCAAAAACCTTTTTTTTTTTTTCTTTTTATAATTTTTTTTGGGGGGGGGGGGGGAAAAAAATTTTTTTTTTCCCAAAGGGGGGCCCTTTGGGGGGGGGTTTTTTTTTTCCCTTTTTTTTTAAATTTTAAAAGGGGGGTTTTTTTTTCCCCCCGGTTTTTTAAAATTTTGGGGGGGGGGTTTTTGGCCCAAAAATTTTTTTTTTTTTGCCCCAAAAAAGGGGGGTTTAAAAAAAAAAACCCGGGGGGGGGGAAAAATGGGAAAGTGCCCCTTTTTTTCCCCCAAAAATTTTTGGGTTTTTCCTTTTGTTTTTGGGGGGGGGGGGGGGGAAAAAAAAAATTGAAACCTTTTTTTTGGGGGAATTTTTTTCCCGGGGGGGGGTTTTTTTTGGGGTTTTTCCATGGGGGGAAATTTTTTAAAACCCCCCCTTTTTTTGGGAAAAAAAATTTTTTTTAAACCCTTTTGGGCCCCAAAAATTTTTTTTTGGGGGGGGTTTTTTCCTTTTTGGGGGTTTTGGGGTTTTTTCCCTTTTTTTCCCCCGGGGGTTTTCCCGGGGGGGATAAAAAAAAACCCCCGGGGCCCCCCAAAATTTTTTCGCCCCAAAAATTTCCCGGGGGAAATTTTTTTTGTTTCCCCCGGGGGTTTTTTTTTTTGGGGGTTTTTTTTTGGGAAATTAATTTTGGGGGGGGCCCCCCCCCAATTTTTGGGGGCCCGGTTTTTTTTGGGGGGTTTTTTTTTTGTTTTTTTTTTAAAAAAATTAATTTTTTTTTTTGGGGGGGGGTTTTTTCCCAATTTTTGGGGGGCCAAATTTTAAAAAAAAACCCTTTGAAAAAAAAAAAGGGGAAGAAAGGGGGTTTGGGGGCCTTTTTTTTGGGGGGGGTTTGGGTTTTCCCCCCTTTTCCCCGGGGGGGGGGGAAAAAAAATTTTTTTTGCCTTTCCCGGGGAAAAAAACCCGGGAAAAGTTTGGTTTAATTTTTTTTTTTAAAAAAAAATTTTTGAATAAAATTTTTTTTGGGGGGTTTTTCTTTTTTTTTCCCATTTTGGGTTTTTAAACCCCCCCCGGGGGGGTTTTTTTTAAAAGGGAAGGGGGGAAACCCCGGGAAAAAAACCTTTTTTGGGAAAAGGTTTTTGGGTTTGGTTTTTTTAAAGGGTTTTCCCCTTTTTTTAAAAAAAACCCTTGGGGAAAATTTTAAAAACCCCGGAAGAAAAGGGGGGGAAAAAAAGTTTTGGGAAATTAAATTTTTTTTTTTTTTTTTTTCCCCCAAAAATTTTTGGGAAAAAATTTTTTTTTTTGGGGGGGTTTTTTTTTTTAAAAAAAAGGGGGTTAAAAGGGGCCCGTTTTTAAAAAGGGGTTTTTTTTTTTTAAAAAAAATTTTAATTTTAATTTTATTTTTTAAAAAATTTTTTTTTATAAATTTTTTTAAATTTTTTTTAAAAAAACCCCTTTTAAATTTTTTAAAAAAAAAAAATTTTTTTTTTTAAAATTTAATTTTTTTTTTTAAAAAATTTTTTAAAATTTTTTAAATTGGTTTTTTGAACAAAAAAAATTTTTTAAAATTTTTAAAATTTTAAAAAAAAAATTTTTTTGGGGGAAAAAAAAACCCCTTTTAAAAAGGGTTTTTAATGAAAACCGGAAAGGAATTGTTTTTAAAAAAATTTTTTAATTTTTTTTTTTTTCCTTTTTTTAAAAAAAATTTTTTAAATTTTAATATTTTTACAAAAATTTTTTTTTTTAAAAATTTTTTTTTTTAAAAATTTTTTTTTTTAAAAAACATTTTTAAAATTTTTTTTTTTTAAAAAAAAGGGGGGGGGCCCCCCAAAATTTTAAATTTTTCCCAAAAATTTTTTTTTTGGAAAAAAAAATTTTTAAAATAAAAAGGTTTTTCCCCCCCCAAAAAAAAAATTATTTTTTTGGGGGTTTTTTTTTTTTTGGGGGTTTTTTTTTTCCGGGTTTTTAAAAAAGGTTTTTTTTTTTTTTAAAAATTTTTTTTTTTTCCCCCCCTTTTTTTAAAAAAAAAGGGGATTTTGGCCCAAAAAAAATTTAATTTTTTAAAAACCACGGCCTTTTTTTTTTCCCCCCCCAAAAAAATTTTTTTGGGTTGGGGTTTTTTTTTTAAGGGGGGTTTTTAAAATTTTCCCAAAAAAAAAATTTGGGGGTTTTTTAATTTTTCATTTTTTAAAAAAGGGGAAATTTTTAAAAAAAAAATTTTTCTTTTTTTTTTTTTAAAAAAAACCTTTTTTTTTTTTTTTTTAAAAAGGGTTTTTTTTTTTTTATTTAAAAATTTTTAAAACCCCCTTTTTTTTTTTAAATTGTTTTAATTTTTCTTGGGGCCCTTTTTTTTTTTTTTTTATTTTTTAAAAAGGGGGGCGGAAGGGGGGGTTTTTTTAAAAATTTCCAAAAACCCAAAATTAAAAAAGGGAAAGGGGAATTTTTTTTTAAAAAAAAAAAACCCCCCCAAAAAAACCCAGGTTTGGAAAAGGGTTTTTTGGGGGGGTTTTTAAAAAAAAAAAAGGGGGGGAAAAAAAACAAAACCCAAAAATAAAAAACCCTTTGAAAAAAAAATTTTTCCTTTTTTTTTAAAAAAAAATTAAAGGGGGGAAACATGCCCCCAAAAAAATTTTTTTTTGGGGGCCCAAAAAAAAAAAAACCCTTTTTTTAATTTTAAAATGAAAATACTGTGAGAAACAAGAGAGTTACACAAGGAAAACATGTTGATAATAATTATTCCACGCTTAATAAGTTTCTCAAAATGATTATGCTTTTGATCCATCACACTCTAATGAAATGTTTCAACATCATGATAATGTTATTAACAAAAATATGGGGATGATGATCAAAATGAATCCATCAAAAGTAGTATATACAAAATGGGAAACATTTTAATACAAATACAGAATATTAAAGTTGATAAAGCTTATTTGAAGCAATGCATTAATTCAAGGTAGTTCCCAAAGGATTAGGTTTTTCAAACTACCTATGGGCCTAGAATACAATGAGAGTACAATTTCAGCTTTCAACAGTTTGTTTGATGATTTTGGCATTTGTTATATGAACTTGTTATTGAAGTGTTAATGAGGATAAGTTGAATGTACTCATTGATGAAGTAGAGCATGTTAATGAATTTATTTTATGAACCCTTGCATTTGAACAGTGGTATGATTTATACCACAAACAATTCCAAATGGCAGAAACCAGCGGAAAATATTTTCCAAGGAAAAACAAAAAATTAGAGCGTGATATGGAGCTATACAGAACTTGTAAGGTATATGTTTGGCCACAAGATAGGAAAGAAAGATTAGATGAAGGATATACACATGTAAGAGGTAGAAGACAGGTGGACAGACAGGAAAATTTTCAGGGAGGAAGACACCATCAAAATTATGGAAAACAAATTACCAGAGCAGCAGAAAATACAAGTAAAATCCAGAGTTTGTCAGTTTAGAACGACAGTTGGAGGTTTTACTGTCTCTCCTCCTGCCATTTTAGTTCCCTCTAGAGAGATTGACGTGGTCCCATCTCCCTTCAACATCAACAATGAAAATTCAAATAATGGACATGATGAAACTGTGAAAATAGACATACAGGAGGTAGATACATCAGAATTAGAAAAGAAAACCTAGTATCACGACTATAAAGGCTTCAACGTGTACAACTACACAGATGTCCTATTCATGAAGAATTATGTTCCCTTTATGCAAAGGAACCAAATTCATCCCTACACAGAAATTCAATCTAGTAGATCATATCAAAGAAATCAAATTATATAGTCGCAGACTTAACCTGGCTCTACTATTTGAAAAGGAAAGGATGATGAGGCCACATACATACCCACTGAATTAAAAAGAAAAGTACATTTATACCTCAGTACAATTCACAAGGAATGTATTTGAACAAATGATATGTAAAGAACTGTATCTACTCAACCATGAAATCACAAGAGAATATCGGAAAAACAGGAATTAACAAAAGATAACATCTCCAAAGAAGAAAGAGCGGTAATTGAATGAATATATGTATAAAAAGACGAAGAATAATGAAACCCGATAAGGGGGGCAGTTATTTATCCCCAAAAAGATTATATCACTGAGATATACCATATTTTATACCATTCTGGGAATTACCAACAGGTTTCAATCAATCAAATTAACCAAGGTTTTAGAAGAATTGACATAGCTTTGAAGAATACTTTATTGATAACCACATCACAGAAGAAGTATATAGGTTTCTAAAAGTGGATCATCCAGTGATGGCTTCTGCATAATAGGAATACCGAAAATTCATAAGTCTCTGACCAAACCACCCTTCAGACCCATCATCTCAGGTTCAAAGTCAAAACATATAACATAGGAGTAACGATCGATAGATGGACTAAAACATATTTATACACATGTACCATTCATCATCAAAGACTCATGGGATTTCTTGAGTAAACTCAGTCCTGACAAATGGACAGAACAATGTACATTCATCACCATTGATGTATGTGACTTATTTTCATGTATTCCTAAGGACGAGGGACTAGAGAGATTTGCCAGAGTCTTAGAAAGTTTTCTACATTGACCTGGGATAAAATAAATCTAATCATGGATATGATGGGCCTAGTGTTGGATCACAATTATCTTACTTTCGAGGGTGAATTTTTCAGACAAAGCAGGGAGTTGCTATGGGCGATCTTGTGCCCCCATATTTGCAAACTTGGTTATGTCTGATTGGGAGAATGAATTCATTACCAACTGTGCATTCTCCAGCTACATCACCTTCTATGTAAGATTTCTGGACGATATATTCATTCTGTGGAAGGGACCCAACGAGACAATACCACAATTTATTGAATACATCAACTAAACTACCAATTTTTGAAATTTACCTATGAAACAAATAACTCAGGTATTTCATATTTGGATGTGTTCATAGGTTCCAATGAGGAAGGTTTTACATCCAAGATATAGAAAAAGCACATTCTCTAATGATTATCTATTTTTGGAAGTGAACATCCACCACACATTTTCAAAATATTATGAAGGGACAGTGCATTAGATGTGCTAGAATGTCATCAACTAGAGAATTCATGGAAGGAGAAATGGTTCTGTTAGCAGATTTATTTGAAAGGAGAGGATATCCCAGCAACATGATTAGTGACACCATTGAATTTGTCAAATCCCAATGGGGAATAAAATACAAACCACTGCTAGGTCTTGATAAAGAGATTAACGCCAACTTGCAGAAAGCAAATATGGGTAGAGTGTGTGTTCTGACCTATACCCCTCACAGCACCAAGATTAAGGACATTATAAAGAAATATTGGGACATTATCACAGTATCAGATGTCAACAAAAATATACTGGGTGAGGAACCCAAAATAGTATACAAACTGGTCCCAACATAAAAGATTACTGGAACATTCCAAGTTAGGGAAAGGCAGAAACAATAATAAAGACAAGGTTTTCACCAGAAAGGCGGAAGATGCAAACAATGTACACATATAAACACCAACAGTGATATTGTTTTGAATGACATTAATCACAGTAAAATTAGAGCATAGGTGGAAATTGCAGCACCAAGCACATAGTATATTTAGCTCTGTGTAAAATGTCCAGCCTATTATATAGGCAAACAGAAAGAGAGTTAAAGAAACGATTTATGAGCATTATTATAAAAATTAGAAAATGGATAGTAAAAATGCCCTATACAGACACATCAAGGAATATGGTGAGGGACACACATTCTCCTTTATGATAATAGATGAGGTGAAGGAAATTCCTTTTGGAGGGATTGGAAAACAAGACTGGCCTGTAAAGAAAGCAAGTGGCAGATTTTAACTGATTCCACCAGGAATCCAGGTATTAACCATTTTATAAGTATAAAACCATTTTAATTTTGATATATAATATTTTATGGCTGCAATATTTGATGAAATGTAAGTACACATAGTGAATTTAATTCATGTTTTAGTATTTCAATCACAATACCATATGAATAATTATTTTTAGTGACTTTTAAAATTAATATTTATAATTATATATACATTTGTATTTACTTTTGGTATGTATATACATAAATCACCTAGATTTATATGTGTTTTATATAGGTCCAATATTAGTTATGTTACAAATGGAGTACTGTTTCTTTAAATTGAGTAACAAAGTTTTGGCCAAAAACTGTTTTTAAATGAGTTAATTAAATGTTTTGCACTAGTTCTGATGAAGTCTGCATGGTGCAGATGAAAGCTCAACTAGTGCTTAAGGAATGCTATCGTTGTAATAAAGGATTTATTTTCAGTCTACAGCCTTTTTGCTTCCTATGAGTTTGGAACTTCTGAGTTTGTTTACATAGCAATTGTGCTAGTGCTTCATTTGCTTCCTGCAAGTCTGGAACTATTGAGTTTGCCAAGGGAAGCTTCTTGTGTTTTTCTTAACTACAAAGTATTGGATTGGGTTTTCTACCACAAGCTAAACGGATAGTCAGGACTTCCTGAGCAACCAGGCATTTGCTCTACAACATTTCATCAGCTTTTACAAACATTCTAAGGTAATTCTTTTTATGGTTGTTGTGGTCTCCCACACAGACTGTTGTGAGTTGTGTTCAAGCATTTTGCATCATTTGGAAGAGTTACAGGAATGTATATGCCTGGGATATAAAACAGATTTAGTCCTACTTTACTTTTGAACTTCTAAACATCAGTGTATAACAGTGTATGAGTTTGGAACTTCTGAGTTTGTTTACACAGCAATTGTGCTAGTGCTTCATTTGCTTCCTGCAAGTCTGGAACTATTGAGTTTGCAAAAGGGAAGCTTCTTGTGTTTTTCTAACTACAAAGTATTGATTGGCTTTTCTACCACAAGCTAAACGGATAGTCAGGACTTCCTGAGCAACCAGGCATTTGCTCTACAACATTTCATCAGCTTTTACAAACATTCTAAGGTACTTTTTATGCTTGTTGTGGTCTCCCCACACAGACTGTTGTGAGTTGTGTTCAAGTTACTTTGCATCATTTGGAAGAGTTATAGGAATGTATATGCCTGGGATATAAACAGATTTAGTCCTACTTTACTTTTGAACTGCTAAACATCAGTGTGTAACAGTCTTTTTGTAACACTTTAGTTCAACATCTTGCCAATTCGGCGAAGCAGTGAGGTTTCTGTGGATTTAAAAGGAGTGTTTTTTCATCTTTTTTTCGTTCTGTTTTATCAGTGACATAATTCAAGTTTCATATATCCGTGTCATTTTTTTTTAACTTTAGTAGCTATCCCAGCTACGGTCCACCACTAGTCTATCTGCAGGATCTGATTATATTTTATCATTGTGGTTGTCCTTGTGGTGCAGCTGGACTGCCTGCGCCACTTCTTTGATTTGGTGGTTGCCATTGGCGGCCCCTGTAGGAGCCTCGGTATTGCCCTCACCTCGGCACTTGTTTTTCCCTTTGAAACTTGTCAGTGTCTGGAAAGGACCAATTCTTTGAAGGCCAATTCCTGCTGAATCTGGGTGGCTGAACCTGGAGGAAATCTTTGACTGTCTGTACTGATTTAGCTTTCTCCTCAATGGACTTCAACACATCTTGTGCATTAGCACCAAAAAGCTTCTGTTTTTCCAGAGGTGCATCAAGTAACTTTACTTTAACATGGTCTGGCAGTGGCTGTTCTTTTAACCAAGCATGTCACGATAACAGCCCCAGTCATAGCTGCCCTACATGAAGCCTCCAATGCATCATAACCACACTGAAGAAAATGATTGCTAACCTGCTGAGTGTTATGTACTAGATCCTGCAATGCCTTTCTATCAATAGGCTCAGGAGAGGCTAGCTTTTTCTGTAAATCATCCAGTAAAAAATATTGGTACTGAAACATATGAAAAAGGCAGTTAAGTAACCTCATGGCCAGGGTGGTAGAGGTATAAACTTTTTTACCCCATCTCTCCAGGGACCTAGCTTCCTATCCGCTGGCAGTGGATTCTTGGCTGTGGAAGTAGCCACTCCCTTGGGGCCCTGTGAAATAGTTTCTAGATCCACAGAATGGGCCTTAAAGAGATGTTTGTGGGTGTCAGGGACCCTATAATATCTGTCTGGCTTGACAGGAGCAGGAGGGAGAGAATCAGGGTTAGCACTGGAGTCGGAGAAAAGATCATCCAGGACATCCATAACTGGAGGGATAGCTAAAGTCTGTGCTGGGGTAGCATGAGGAAGGTACGTAGCCTTTTCCTGGAATCAGATAATTCCTGACCCTGCCATTTAAAATGCTCTCTCATAGAGTGTAGGACTTTACCGAACGAAAAATCCTCTGGAGGAGAGGCAGAGGGAATTGATTCCTCAGCATCAGAGTCCTCATAAGCCTGGAAGAATTCTTCTTGGGTACCTGAATGCTCAGAATCCCCAGAGGCTTCATCTGAAGAGTGGTTGTTGGCCTGCTCAGTTCTGAGCCTTTTCTCTGCAGGCGGCTGAGAACCTCTGTCTGGATGAGGCTGAGACCCCCTGATAAGAGAAATAAGATCTGCAGCAAGAGACATGATCTGTTTATCAGAAGAAGGGGCCTGGGCAGTAGGTTTAGGATGGGCCTTGGCCTGGCTGGCAGCCTTAGCACGTGCAAAGGCCTTGATGGACATGGATACAGGGAGGCCTAGCTGCCCCACGGCAGGAGTAACCTTGTCCACAGGAATGGTGTCGGTAGATCCAGAACTTCGGGTTTCTGGAGGAAAGTCAACAACCGCACCGGAGTAGACTCCAGACTGAAGGACGAAGTTAACGCTTGTGTCGCCGGCCTGGAGTGGTTGAATTACCACTTCCGGCGGGACCGGGCACTCGCGGAGGGTTTAGGAGGAGTATCGGTGGAGGACGCGCTGAGGAAGTCGGTCCCGGTCCTTTCGCTTTTGAAGATTGAGTAGTCGGTTGTTCCGACGGCATGATATAAGCGAAAGATTTGCCGAAAAAGTCTTCGGCAAATTCTGCCCTGCACCTGAGAGTGCGCTTATTAAAGCAAGCACAGGCAGCACAGGCCGAGATGTCGTGGTCTGGGCCCAGGCAAGGTAGGCAATAAGAATGGAAGTCCTTATGAGGTATTTGTTTACCACAAGGCAAACAATTATTAACTTTCTCAATTTGTTCTGACATCGGCTGAGGCAAGAAAAAATGTTCCCCAACGGGGTACTTAGCTTTTAGATAACTTCTGTACTGAAAACACAGGAGCTGACCGACCGGCACTTGCGAACTGCTTCTGCTTTGGGCACCGCACGGCAAGAAAGACTGAAGAAGATGGCGTCGGCAGACGCCTTTATACTCCAGCCGTTGTGACGTCGGAGAGGAGGCAACACCAGCCGACGCCGGACCCAGACTTTGGAATCCGGCCAACCGAGGGCTGCCTGAGGCAGGACAACCCATATGTTAAGACTGCAGTTGCATTCTTGAAGGACATCTTAGGAGAATCCATTTGTATAAGACCACAGTACCTTTATGAATATCAGAGATGTGGAGCAATCCTACTTAAAGTGCATGATCATATGAGCAATAGGATCCCCAAAGGATAATTCTTCCAAGGAAGAATCTGGGCTCAAAGAATCCTCTTCCTTTGAGCCATAGTATAGAGGAGAAAGAATTTGAGAGGAGTATGCAAGGGATTCTCCCCCTGAATCTAGATCCTCATCAGAGGAATCTGGATCCCTTGTCCTAATAGGCATGGAAGACCAGGAAGGAGCAGGGACTGGCACCTCTTGAAGAGGCTTTAAGGCCATCAAGGCATTAAACAAGCCCTGAGTAAAATCCATGTTGGGGATCTTTAGCAATAGGGGTAAATATGCTTGGTCTTTTACTTATTTATTTATTTCTGAAGTGGAACGTCCACCCTAACAATTCTTAGCAGCTCAGCCCCTTGGCAGGATTAAAAGGGCATAGCAGAAATCTCTTCCTGGACTAAGATTTGAATACCCCCCTTGGAAATAATCATCTGTGGTCCCCCCTCAACATCCAGAGCAGCCTCAGAGGATGTGCGAGAACTCAGTGCCATGTTGGCCTCCAATGGGGTTGTGGCAGAGGAATCCAATGCAAGCACTGGATATTCTTCAGGGCTTTCACTAGCTTCTAGAGAGATGTCTGGTGGAGGCTGGACAGCAAGTGGATCAGGCCTAGACATTTTGGCCTTCTTCTTGGAAGACTGCTTCCCCTTGGAACAGGAGGATTCTGCCACAGCATCCTGAGCCAACAACTTAAGATGTTGAGTCTCAAAGTTTATGGAAAGGGAAGATAAATACGGACAGGCAGACCACTGCATTATGGTTGTGGGAAGCACAACCTATTAGCTCACTCTTTTCCTGTAGAAAATAATGCATCCAAGAGTAAATGTCTGAAACTGCTTAAGGCAGACACTTAGGAGATTTCATCTATGACACTACATGAAGTTGAATGTTCACTGCGAATTCTAGGAACCAGGAAACACCCACAAGTGCAGAAAGTGGTAATACTCCAAAGAACTCGTCCAAAGAAAAGCACTTGCCAGATGGAGGTTCAGCTGGAAAATGGTTTTATTACACAAAACAGATTGTTTTTGTCCCTCAGAACAGGGGACTTCTTCAAAATCAGAATTGCTCCCTAGAGATAAGTGGAGGGGGGCAGGTTCTGGGGATGCCCTGATTTACTGATGGGGGGACAGAGGGGTGAAGTTTTCACTGAACCTGTCTGCCTGCAGGTTGGCTACATCTATGGTGCTTGTGTATGTGGTGTCCTTGACCACCAGTTCTGAGCAGATCTGAGTGTTTTGTTTGTAACTGCGGACATATGTAAAGAAGGCCTTATGACTGTCTTTAGTAGATGTGGCCAGTTTGGACTCTAAGTTTGTTTTGGAGGATTTCACTAGTGCTCTTGCTTGTTCAGGCTAAGGAGAGATTGCTTCCAATTGGGCACCGGCTCTTTCTTGGTCTTGGACAGCAATTTTTTTCCTTTTATTATAGAGAATTTATTGCAGATGTCCACCAGACAGATTTACTCTTCCTTGAGGTGGAGGATTTCGTCCTGAGGGGTATTCCTAATTCCATGTAGCTATATGAATGCTCATACAGTACTTTGGTGTAGGTTTGGACATATGCGCCAGTTCCTATGGAGGGGGAGGGGGCTGTGAAGCTGTTTATACCTTCCCTCGGGAGGTTGTAATCAGCTTTGGAGAAGTTTTGTTTGACTCTAGCTTGGGGGGGCAGGGGAGACGGTGGACTTTGAAAGTGACCACTTTGTGGTCGGATCTCATCGGGGAGGATGACACTGTAGTGATGCTGCAGTGTTTACTCATGCTGTTTAATATCAAGTCCAAGATATTTTCACCTCTTGTGGAGGTGTCAACCAACTGGCCTAATGCATTTGCATTGACAAAATCAAGGAATCTCTGGGCATTTGTGTTTTGGCATGAGTATTTCTTCCAATCTATGGCTGGATAGTTAAAGTCACCCAGGATCAGGGTAAAGAGTTGAATCTTGACAGAGTTGAAGAGGTCCAGATAGGTGGAATGGGCATCTTGAGTCAAGGTTGGGAGCCTATAGCTAGCTATGATTTGAATAGGGGTCTTCTCAATTGTTAACTGCACCTGGAGTGTCTCCTTTGTGTCATACTGTTTGACCAGCCTGGAGGTATGTATGTATTTTATATATACTGCCACTCCACCACCTCTTGCTTTGCTGCCCTCGGTTTGGGGTCTGAATGTATGATAGGCTGCGTAACCTAGTATAACTGGAGTGCTCTCCGCAGCTTTGAACCAGGTTTAAGTGACTGCACAAATGTCAGCATCTTCCTGGGTTAAGAATGCTTGCAATGAGTGCAGTCTCATGTTTAGGCTCCTAGCATTTAGCAGCATAACCTTTAATTTACATTTTGATGAAATTGTCATGCTGGTAGTTTTGACCTCATGGCATTGCCTAAAAAAGGCACTTTGGGGCAGACAAGAGCCTTTGCCAGGAGCCAGAAGCCCAAGGGAAACAGATGCAGGCCATCTCTGGCAAATAATCATGGTCTGTCGATCATGTCCTCCCAGGCTGTCAGGTGCAGGATCCCCTTGGAATGATACTAGAAATTAAGCCAATTGTTAAAGTCAATCATTTTCTGTTTGTATTCAGGCATCATTGTGGGTGACAGAATGCTGCTTAAGGCTAGGAACATACCTGTCTGGGACACACAGTCAGTGAGTTTGATCACGTGTCACTTTATAAAGTCCAGGGAGGCATGTCTCAAGTCATTCACGCCAACATGGACTATGAAAGAGTCATAACAGTACCTGTTGAAAGACTTGAGTGCATGGGTGATATGGCAGATTCTGGCACCTGACAAACAACTAACCGTGACTTTCTCCTTATCCAGCCTGGTGAGGTGCACATCTGTGCATCTCACAATGGAGTCTCCTATGACTAATATGTTGGTTTATGTTTAGGCCTTAGTGGTTGTGAGACACCAGGTGTGTGGACTATGTGTGGTGTGGTGGGCAGTGGAGTTTGCGTGTGTTTTTGCCTAGACTATGTGTGATGTGTGATGTGTGATGTGTGGTGTGGTGGGTGGTGGAGTTTGCATGTGTTTTTGCCTTGGAGGTCTCTTATTTGGGTATGTTTTTGTTGAAGACCTCCACGTGTGGAGGAGTGTTGTGTAGTTCTGGGTGGTGTTTGAGGTGTGATGTTTGTGTTGACAACCTTCCTAGTGCCAGATATACTGGCCTATGGGGGAGAGAGAGCAATGACTCTAGGTTTTTGATGAAATTGCATTTCTCACAAATTGCGGTCCTAGGTGGTAGTAGTAGAGGGTTGTCTGTGTACATGAGGGAGTTGCTACACTGTCTCAGAATGCACATATCAACCAGACTGGCAGGAGAACACATAGAAAATTGTCCATCCATATTTGTTAGAAACTGAAGGAGATAGGTCTGAGAGAGCTGAGAGGGTAAAGGGTGAAAGGTCTAAGAGCAGTATTACTAGGTGATCACACAAGTGCTACTAAGGGAAAATTTGTAGCTTGAATACCTCAAAAAGGGTTAGAAAATGTGCAGCTGCAACTCTGGATGCAGCAAGCCTGTATCTAGTCTATGCTACTCAATTTAAGGTTAAGAACACAGTAAAACTCACAAAGAAGCACAGATTACCCACTTACAGACAAAAGAACAGAACTCATAGTGTAAAAATACAGTTAAACAGTAATGAAATGCAATAAAATGCAGTTTAACAGTAAGGAATTGCAGTAAATAGCAATGAAATACAGTTAATCAATACATTATTTTAAAACAGTGTAAATGTGATAAATTAGCTCACTATCACAACAGTAAAAAAACAGCCCAAATAAAGCAGTAATTCAGTAGAATACTGTCATCGATTTAATAAGGCTACCGACAAGCAGTAATAAATGTGGCAAACTAAATGCAGTTGAACTCCACACAAGCAGCAAAATGAAGAGGAAGAGGCACAATATATATATTTTTTTTTGCTAAAGGGGTGGGTCTTCACTATACACCGTAGAATGAGCTGATATAATGGGACTGAGGGGAGTGTCCAATATCAAATTTATACTAGAAGCAGGCAACTCAAAGCTTTAATGCCACAACAGCAGCTCGGTGGGAGGGTAGGATATACACAAGATCAGAACAGAGGTAAGGACTGAATTCACTAAGTCTAGAAAACAGTTGCACAGTTTAAACAGATATGCAGCAAATGTTTTAATCAGAAGTGCAGAAAACAGTTGAAAATAAGCACTTATCTTTTCCAGTCTCACAGCAGAGCAATGGCAGAAGGGCTAATTCACTGCAGCTTTTTGCTTCTGATTTTAAGTTTTGGGGGCCTCATAACAGAACACATATTCAGCAGTTTATTTTTAATACCTTTTGGAATCTATTCATAGCAGCATCCATATTACTTTATTTACTGACATTTGTTTACTTGGAAAGTCTGACTGGGTAACAAATACCCATTTTTCATTGGAGGCCCACAGTGAAAAGCTCCAGAGTTTTAAACAACATTAAATAAAACACTAGCACAAATGTAATTTAAATAAAAGCATATATATATATATATATATATATATATATATATATATATATATATATATATATATATATATAAATATATTGATAGTGGAATACATAGGATACAGCAAAGCATGAGGAGACACCAGTGATGTAAAAATGGAGAAATAAAAAATTATGACTATGACAATCAGTACACAAAAATTTATTAGAAGTGTAGTCTACTATGCTAGAAAAAAAAATAAAAAGATACAAGTCCACCCTAAGACTGAGGAGAGGGCAGGTGTTGAAAGGTATAGACAGATAGTATGATGAGAGGTAAGTTTAGTAAGAATGTAACATATTTCTTAATATCGATCATACAGGTGAGGTCCACATAGTTCTGCTGGAATTCCATAGTTTAGATATGCAGTATGACTATAAACTTTGCACAATGCTTTTTTTTTGGTTTATAGATTTCAGGCAGGTTTTTGTCTTGAAAGTGCGGATGGTGATTTGGGAGATAGTGATGAAGTACTGAGGGGACAGAACAACAGATAGAGGGATTATACAGTATTGTATGGGTTAGAAGAAGTTGTGTAAGGGCTAACTGATGTGGGAGTTCTAACCAGCTGACATCACAATGTAGAGCAATGATGAATTTTATGTGGCAGGTTAGATGCAAATTTATTAAAGCATTGCTCTAGTTGTGATTTGAGAGAGATCTGTATGTTAGTCAAAATAGATGAGCCATTAAGAAGAGAGGGTAAAAGATAAATGTTAGCTAGGGTGATTCTAATAGAAGGGATAAGGATTTTTTTTTTTGCTTTATCTTGTAGACCTAGAGTTTGAGTTGTTATTTTTATACAGTTTTGTATGTGAAGATTAAACTAAGTTGTCATCTATAACGCCAAACAATTTGGTATGGGTAACTACTTCAATAGCTGTAATACTGTTTAAAGAGGTAATGTAGACATTACTTTTTGCACTGGCATGGGACTTTTTGAAGACATTTTTTGTCACAGATTGTAGCTGTAGAGGGCTGTTGGATGAATGGAGTTGAGTCATCTGCATACTGAATAAGGCAAGCTTGTTGAATGGAGGTTGTGAGGATAATAGATATTATCTGTGTTAGCATGACTGTCTGAAGTTTTGTAAATACTTGTAACTAATTGTAAATTACCCTGTGTTATATATGTCAGCATGACTAGCCATAATTTTATAAACAAGTTTATGTTTTTTGATTATTACTTTGATTTATGTAAGATATTTGAATCAAACACTGTTTTTCTCACTGACCTAATGTACATGTTTTTTAAAAAGAATTCAGAATGTGGGTTATGTCAGTCAGCTGACCTACATGTGATGTCACCGTGTGCCAGAACTGAAAGGAATAGAATCTCCACAGCAGCGGTTTTATTTACTTTTTAAAAGTCTGATATGGGAGAGTAGAATTCTCAAAACAGTTTTCTGTGACTTTTAAAAAAATCTGGTATAAAAGCAGGTTCTGAGTTAGTTAAAGTTTAATAGTCGTTGTAGTTGCTCAGTTGTTGTACAGTAGTCAGTTTTCCATATTAGTAGTGATCACCCAGAATTTTCCAGAGCGGTTCATTAATAATAGTAGGAGTTGTTATTTCAGTCACTGAGGACCAGACAACAGCCTGAAAAGTGGGCATAAATTCCTATCTTGCCTTGCTGAGTTAGTTAGATTGGACAGGGACAGTTAATCTTTAGACAGTTAGGGAACTATAGTTAGATAGTTAAGAATTTTTCTACAATTTGTGTGAAATCTATCCTACAGTGATATTTTCATAATTCCTGTCTGTGAAACTCTGTGATTTATTGGAATCAGTTATTCAGTGTATACATGTTTTAAATCATGTTATTTATTATTAAATATTTTACTACCTTTTACAGTGGCTGGTTATTTTGAAAGTACTTTTAGTAACCTAAGAGTGTATATGCTTATTGTGATAACACCAGAGCCACTCCAAAAAGCCTTACTGCTTGGATTACATGCTACCATTTAGATCAATATTTATTTTACCCAATATAATTGAACATCCCTTTTGAAGGGTATTGTGGTATTTAACTGGTGGCAGCCAATACCTTGTACTTTGGGAAAGAGGACATAGCAGGTAAAATTGTGTCAGTCTGCCCAAAGATTGTTTGTATGTGTGAATATCAAACATTTAAGAGTGTGTGTGTCAATCACCTAGAACTGTGACACAGTGCTCTGCAGTGCTTAGTGTGAAGACTCATTTGGGGACCTGAAGTGAAGCATATAAGTCCCAAGTTTAGAGCCTGTTCCCTCCCGGTATACTCTTAGGGGAAATTGGTATATTTCTATCCCTGCTTTCAGTGACTCTCCCTTACTGAAGACAGTGGTGAAGATGGAGGCTCTTTAGTTACTGCCCCGGGTTTAAGTGGGGTTGTCAAAGACGTATATCGGTTACTGATGAAAATATTAAAGAGCAGTGGACTGAGAAATAGAGCCTTGAGGAACATGTTTTAACTAGGAGAAAAGTAGACAAAGAAGAGAGTTATTTGGCAGATTGATATCATTCATATAGGTAGTTAGACAACCATAGAAGAGTTGGTTTGGAAAGGCCCAGAGAGGACATTTGAGTCAAAAGTTTCTAATGGGACACTGTGTCAAAGGCGTTTTAGAGATTTAGAAAAACAGAAGACAAACTTTCCTTGGTCTCTAGCCTTATTAATGGTGTCAGAAAAGTTGAGAGGAGCTATATTAATGCTTTGCTCTGGTCAGAACCCATGTTGTTTTGGGGTTAGGAGATTAGTTTGCAAGAGGAACTGCAGGAGTTGCTTACAAATACACTTTTCCAGGGTCTTACAAAGTGGGAACAAGATGGCAATCGACAAAATTAGAGATTTCAGAGGAGTGAGTTACTTTATAGAGAGGAATAAAGAAGATTTTTCCCCACAGGGCAGAGACAGTGGAGTCTTGAATAAATCTGTTAATAAGAATTGAGACTGGGTATGCTATTGAGTCTGCGGTGAGCTTAAGGTACTTAACATGGAGATCCTTAGCAGAAGAACAGGGTTTAAGTTTCTTTAGTAACTGTTTAACATATGATGTGGAGACTGAAGGCATGGATGTCAGGGACTAGTTAAACTTTTAGGTAGATTAAATGGTTGGGAAAAGCTTGAGGTTAGGGAGGTTCTGTTGTCAATGAAGAAAGTGTTAAAATTCAGTAGATGTTTCTGAGGGGGATAAACCTGGATAGGGGTTTGGTGAGAAAGGAGAGCCAGGTTGAAATTTTTCTTAATTGAGAACCAGAATTTCGTTAGATTTTTTTTTTATGATTATCTTGTAGGTCAAAATATCAGTACCTACAAAAATCAGCTGATGCTATTGCTTACCCCATCTCAATACTAATCAATCTAACTGTAGACGAAGCTAAAATTCCCACCATCTGGAAAATATCCTATGTCATCCCACTTCACAAAGGAGGCAGCCCTACTGAATTCTCCAATTATAGGCCAATAGCTATACTCTCTTCACTTGCAAAGATTATGGAAAAATGTATTCACAGACAACTCATGCACCACCTAATCCAAAATCACCTTATGGCAGACACTCAGCATGGCTTCCGTCCTCATCACAGCACTACTTCAGCCCTTCTAGCCTTTACTAACACCATAAACCATAATCGCAACAATAATTATATATCCTAATCCCTCTTTTTGGATCTTTCCAAGGCATTCGATATGGTTGATCACCAACTTTTAATCCACACCCTGCAAACATTCTGTCTAGATACTGGAGCCCTCCAGTGGTTTCAATCCTACCTGAATGGTCGACATCAGGCTGTCCTCTGGCAGAACAAACTCTCTAACCTTCTACCTAACACCCTTGGACTACCACAAGGCTCTATACTAGGGCCCTTGCTGTTCTCCATCTTCATTAACAACCTTTATACTGTCATCCCAAAAGTCAGCTGTATCCAATATGCTGATGACTCTACTCTGATTTGCTCAGCCACATCTCCAGTAGAGTTATGGTCAGCTACCCAGACCACCTTTAATACAATAGAAAACTGGCTTTCTGAACATCGTTTGATCCTAAATCCCCAAAAAACTAAAATGCTGTTATTTTCACCAACACGTAGGTCTACCGCTTTCACCTTTACCATAAAATCAAATGATGGCACAATAATCTCCCCTGACCCATCTACAAAACTATTAGGTGTCATCATAGACAATAATCTAAAATTTGACCTACAAGTTAACCAAACTATCAAAACCATCAATAAAAAACTAGGGTCACTTTACAGAATAAAAGCCTTCCTAACCCCTCCAGCTAAAATTGCCATAGCTCGCTCTCACCTTCTTTCAAACCTTCCGTATGCATCCCCTCTACTCTCGAATTTAAACAAGACTGTCCTTAACAAACTGTCAATTTGCTACAACCACATTACCAGGTTTGCCACTGGGCTGCCTTTTAGGACACATCATTGCATCAATCTAAATCAGCTTGGGTGGCTTGAACTACCCAGCCTAATCCAGTATAACCAACTGATTATGGCCTATAAAATCCTCTATAATCCGGACAATACTCCTGCACTTAAAAATATTATCACCCCCTATAACAATCCTAGACCGCTTCGATCCTCTAACAAACTACTAATTCAAACTAGCAAAATTAATAACACAGCCGGTGATTCTCTCTCTGCAAACTCTGTAAGTAGATCCTGGAACTCTCTTCCAGCTGATATTACCTTACTTCCCACCTTAGGTCAATTTAAAACTAGACTCAAACAACATTTGTCACTTAACTGGCTATGTCAATGTATCAAGCCTGGCTGACTCTCTCTAGAATGTGTAAAAATCTGTTAACCAGTTTACTGTGTAATTTAATTTAATCCTGACTTGTGCTCAGGATTAACTGTAATCTGTGGAACTTTGTTTAACTTGCTTACTTATGTAATCTTTGTAAATAGTCTGTTTGTAATATGTAATGCTGGTATTATGTAATGCTGTATCTGCTTACCCTTGGAGCTTTTCTCCCCGGGCATCCGCTGAAAATGGACATGCATCCAGTCGGACTATCTCGGTCAACAAATGTAAAATAAAAAAATAAAATAAATTTTTTTTTGTCTAGGTGAATTTGCACAACACCTTGCACAGATGTCAGGTTTGATGAGTTTTATCTTTGTGTCATTGTTTACATGCTTTGTCACATTTTTGCATGAGAATTCTTATAGAATTAAAAAGCCAATGGGTTTCAGTGTTTTCTACTCTTTTATTTCTATTAGGGGCAAGCATATTTAAAGTATTTATGAATACATTGTTGAATTTGACAGCTTTGTCTAGGCATAGGGTTTTGAATGCAGACCAGTTGATAGATTTTAGTAGATGATTGAGTGTGTATATTAATGAGGATATATGCAGTGCCAAAGCAGAAGATTTGACAGGAATGCTTTAATAAGCCATAATATTAGACGGGGCACAGAATTAACTAGTAAGAGTGTTCCTAACTTAGCCAAATAGGCATGTGATACTTGGGGACAGTCAGCAATTTATCCCTATATAAAGTAATCTCTAAAGGGCATTGCTGGTCTAGTGCTTCCACCCCCCCACACACTTCAGACAGTGACTTTACAGTTGGTTTTAAGATTTCTTACATTTTTGACAATAGCACGTCTTACTTTGCATAACTACGTAATGTATAGTTATGGGTCTTGCATGTCTAACAGGGACTCAGAGAAGACTAGAGATAAGCTTTTCTGCAGATGGAAATGTGATAATCAATCTGGCAATGTCATTGTTTATGGTTGCAAAGTTCCAAGTTTTGTGTGTGCACTGTAAAATGTCCTTTATGTAGAATTATCGAGGGAATGTGCCTTACTTTGCATAACTACGTAATGTATAATTATGGGTCTTGCATGTCTGACAGGGACCCAGAGAAGACTAGAGATAAGCTTTTCTGCAGATGGAAATGTGATAATCAATCTGGCAATGTCATTGTTTATGGTTGCAATGTTCCAAGTTTTGTGTGTGCACTGTAAAATGTTCTTTATGTAGAATTATTGAGGGAATGGTCTCATCTTGGTTGAACAGTAAGTTTAAAGAACACTGAAAGCAGAAAAAACATGCAGGTAATACAATAAGTGAAGCTATAGCAGTGCATACCAATTTGATAAGACATTTCTCCACAAATGAATAACACAAACCAAAATGGAAATATAGATCATCAGTTAAGTGCACTGCCACATAGTTTTTACTCAGAAATCTAGTTTTTTGTTTTAATTTTTTTTTTGGTCCCATGTAGAACATCATCTAACCGGCCAGTCCCCAGTGCCCCACATTCATGTCGGGTCTACCAGTTCAACTCCTTAACCCCCACAGACTTACTCCAGTACTACTGGGACAGGTCGCGAATTCTAAGAGTATCCTGGGGTCTTAACAGTCTCCACTTCCATTGCTGTTTTTTTTTTTTTCATTGTGTAATGTGCCTACCACCCTTGATAAGTATACCCATCCCTCCCTCCCTGACACTCTGCCAATTCCTAAAGCCATTTATAGAACCCCTGGTCAGCTGGACTGTAGTCTTGGTTTATTCCTCTGACACCAGAGCAGCCTCATAAATTTAGGTTTGCTCATGAGGTGATCCAGCAGTGGTTGTTTTAGTGAAAGAAATGTCCACAACAAGAGAAAGTTTAATTGAAGTTGCTACACATTCATAAAGCTGTAATTACTGGATTTGCAAACTAAAACAGCACTGTTCTGGAGCACAATAGGTGTCAACTCAAACATATTGCATATTCAGACTTTTGTTAGGATTCCCCTTTCTTTAAACTGCTACAAGCAAATGGTAAGAACAAAATCAATTTTATGAACAGCTACACTAAGAAAGTACTGCTTAAAACACAGAAACTGCAAGAAAAAACATCTGCAAACAGTGCTGGACATAAAAACAAACATGGTTATGATGACAAGAGACACACCAGGCCTATGTAGTATGTTGCAGCTCTTTATTCCCCCCTCGTAATATAATCTTTTTTATTCTATCTCATGCTGATTTAAAGCTCTATTTTGTCCAAAGGTGTCACCTTAGTTTGAAGTGCTTAATTTTGAAATTCCCCTCCGTTTTAAATGGTTGTTTCATGTTTCCTTGATCTGCACTACCACAGAAGTCACTTGCTTGTTTTTACTAGACCAAAAACAAGGATTGCTTGAGATCATGGTGCACCAATTCATTATGGAACAACTATGGAGGAGTCAAGTTTGAGAGAAAGGATGGGAGAAATAAAGAATTGGGCAGCACTTGGAAGGAAGAACAATTCCAAGTCTTAACTTGAGGAAACACTTCACATAGGGCATGGTGAGGTACTAGAATATACTGTATGATGCTGTAGTAAAATACAAGTCATTTGAGGGGTTTGGATATACTTACAATGGGGCAAAAAAGAATGGGACAAGAGTAGGGAATGAACAACAGTGATGTTATTAACTGCAATGCCAGTACTTGATATGTTCTTTCACTGGTACCTTTGTATGTGCATGTAAGAATGTTGATTTTGCTTAATGGAAGTTAGTTTGTGTTCAACTCAGGTAGGCATCAGTGTTCAGATCAAAGAAAGTTAACCTTGAGCACCAGTCACTTTCCAGTGTCCTCGGTTTGGAAAGTAAACCCCGGGAGGCTGGGTAATCCAATATAAATTCTTGTTATATGATTTGGAGCCAAGCAATGAGAGCTGGGGTCATTGGGGTGGCTACTTAAATATTTTCTTTTCAGGTTACTGAATGACCACTTGCACAAATGTATATTCAGCAGAGAAGTTTGCTCAGATATTAAAAAGAATACATCTAACAACATTCAACCAAGAAACAGCACAACATCGAACTTCTTGCAAGGTGCAGCAGGAAACATGCGCACTAGCTATGCCTTGGTCCACTATTACTGATGCACTAACAAAACCAATAAGCTTTGGCTGTTAAAGGAAAAAAGTCTAGAATGTCTGAAAAGCATGACAACTTTGAGAACAATACATGTTTCAACAGATACTGGATTTGTCATTAAGAACCTTGTAGCTTAGACAATGATCATGAAGAACACAAAAAGCTTTAGACTTGTTTAGCACAGACACAACCATTCACAAGACAACTAGTTGCCAAACATGTAAGGAAACTGGTAAAGAAACAAACAAAAGCCCTGAAAGCACAATTAAATATCAGGAAATGGCATACTGTGCTGCTAGCTTTGTAGTCTACAAGAATGAATCCCTGACTGTGGACCAGGGAGCCACCAGCAAGATTCTGGAAGCATCTTGTTTTATCTTGAACAGGACTTTTGGAATGACAGAAAGTGGAGGGATGGCATAAAGAAACATGCCATTCCAAGAAAAAGAGAGGTTGTCCACTTTCCTGACCAGAGGGCATGGGACTCTGGCACAAAATACAGGAAGTTGTCTGTTCAGAGGGGAGGTAAACATATCTATTTGAGGAGTACCCCACTGGTGGACAATGTCCAGAAACACATCCCTGTGAAGCATCCACTCTTGAGATTGTGTTACGGACCTGCTCAGAGAATCTGCCACTATGTTCTGACCTGAGGGAATGTAAACTGCCTGAAAGGTCACCTGATACAGGATAGCTAGATCCCAAACCTGAAGGGCTAACCTGCATAGGAGATGATACCTTGTTCCCCTGCTTGCTTGTTGACATACCACACCACTGTGGTGATGTGAGAATCTTGAGGGACCCTGGAAGGAAAGGAGAATGAAAAGCCTGAAGTGCCAGAAGAAGAGCTCTCATCTCTTTGACACTGACGTGGTCTTTCTATTGTTGAAGACACCAAAGGCCCTGCACTTTCAGAGGACCAAAAGAGGCCCCTCATCCCACTTCTGAGGTATCTGTAGAGTTTCTGAGAGGGAATTGGAGGTTGAAAAGGAAGTCCTGGGTTGAGGGACAACTGATGAATCCACCACTGAAGTTCCAACTTGAGGCATGGAAGTAGAGGGACTAGAAAATCTAAAGAATGAGAATACGGAAGCCAAACTGACTTTAGAAACCACTAGAGCTGTCTCATGTGGAGCTTGGCTAGAGGAAGCATAGGGATGGTGGAAACCATGAAACCCAGTGCCCCCAGAAACTCCTGGTTATAAATGAAGCCAGAGGAAGAAGGGACTGAAAGAAAGCAATCAGAGTTAAAGCCTTGGGAGGAGGCAGGGATGCCAGCACTGGAACAGTTTGGAGCCTACATCCCAGAAAAACATGATCCTGAGAGGGGAGTCAGGAATGACTTTTGGAAATTTACACTAAACCCCAGGCTTTGCAGGACAGAAATAGCAAGTGTAGATGCTGAAGTAACATCTCTGGAGAGGAGGTCTGAATAAACAGGTCATCCAAGTAGAGAAAGACCTATATCCCCCTTAACTTGCAGAAAGCAATCACACAAGCAAGGCATTTGGTGAAGACCCTTGGGGCAATAGAGAGGCTAAAGAGCAAAGCAGAGAACTGAAAATGCCAAGAAGCAACAGAGAAACATAAAAATATCCTGAAAATAGGATGAAGTATAAATAAGCATCCTTGAGATCCAGGGAAACTGGAAAAGCCTGTGGAAGCAGAGGAAAAAAGGTTTGAAGGGTCAGCATCCAAAAGGAAGAGAACTTCAAAACGTGTTTAGCCAAGAAATATCCAGAAAGGGTCTCCTGGTGCCTTCTTTCTTAGAGATCAAGAACATACTGGAATAAATCCCCTTCCCTTTCTGAGGAGTTGGAACTTCTTGAGTTGTTCTTTTAGCCAATAGGCTTTAAAGCACCACTGGAAAAAATGGCAGTTGTTCCCCAAGAGGCTGAGGAATGCCCAAAAAGAGGGGGGGGGGATTTCCAAACCATGTAATAATACTGGGGAATTATGGAAAAAAAAAACAAGAGTCTTGGGTGATCTTTAGCCAAAAGGAAGGGACAGGGAAAGATGCAGACAAAGAGGAATGTGACTGAGAAGAAAGTACAGTTTTGTACCTACCATAAATGTAGATGTCCGATAGGTATGCATCTGCAGTCATAACATATGGGTTGTCCTGCCTCAGGCAGCCCTTCGGTCGGCCGGATTCCAAAGTCTGGGTCTGGCCTCGGCTGATGTCGCACTTTCCCCGACGTCAGAGCGTCTGGGGTATAAAAGCATCAGCCGACGCCATTTTCCTCAGTGTTTCTTGCCCCAGATGCCAGGTGCCCTCTAGGAAGGCCAAATTTGGAGGAATGCAATAAATTCCAAACATTTTCCAAAAATATATATATATATATATATATATATATATATATATATATATATATATACAAACAAATACACCATAATAGATCCCCCAGCTAGCTAATGGAGGGGTAAGTACCCTAGGAATACCACAGAGGGGAACGAGGGAGGGTAAACCTGACTGCAGATGCATACCTATCGGACATTTACATTTATGGTAGGTACAAAACTGTACTATGTCCTTCAAGGATGCATCTGCAGTCATAACATATGGGTAGAATACCATAGTCAATCTGGGGGAGGAGGTACTAAGAAAAGGATGGTGTAGTTAAGATACCCTGCAGGACTGCAGTAGCAAAACCTGCTCTGGATCTGGAGTATAAAGGTAAATTGTAATGTTTGGCAAATGTATGCACGGAGCTCCATGTAGCAGCTTCTAAAATGTCCTTGGTAGCCACCCCTCTTAGGAAGGCTGTAGTGGTGGCTGTGGCCCTCGTGGAATGAGGCCTGATGTTTGCAGGAACCGTCTTTCCATGAAAGGAGTAACAAAAACGAATGCAATTTCCTATCCACTTTGAAATTGTCTGTTTGGAAATTGCTTTTCCTTGTACCCCAGCAGCATATGCTACAAGGAGTTGGTCAGTCTTTCTGTAACTTTTAGTTCTGTCCAAGTAGTAGCGTAGTTGTCTGTGTATATCCAGAGTGTGTAGAAGTTTTTCCCCTTTATTTTGTGGATTTGGGAAGAATGTAGGCAAGGGAATAGCTTGGTTCAGGGATACCCTAGATACCACCTTTGGCATAAAAGTAGGATTGGTTCTTAGTGAAACTCTGTCCTGATGGAAGAGAAGAAATGGCTGTACTGCCATTAAAGCTTGTAACTCAGATACTCT
Organism: Protopterus annectens; assembly: GCF_019279795.1. NCBI lineage: Eukaryota > Metazoa > Chordata > Ceratodontiformes > Protopteridae > Protopterus > Protopterus annectens. The sequence continues at coordinate 585,461,520 of NC_056733.1, read as the reverse complement.
TCTTGCTGAAGTTATGGCCAGAAGGAATGCAGTTGTCCAAGACAGAAACTGTAGATCCGCCGATGCTGCTGGTTCAAAGGGAGGAAGTGTTAGTTTCTCCAGCACAAAGTTGAGATCCCAAGTAGGTAAAGGGGGTTTCCTTGGAGGATTGATGTTTTTGATTCCTCTCAGGAATTGCCTGAGGAGAGGGTGTGAGAAGATAGGTGGATCAACATTGTATTCTGCTGAAATTGCTGAGGCATGAATCTTAATGGAAGAATAGGACAGGCCATTGTGGAACAATTCTGCTAAGTATTCCAGAATATGTGTCATGCTCGCCACTGTCACATCTAAGCCTTTTGTTGTGTTCCAAATGAGAAATCTTTTCCATTTTGCTGAGTATGTCTTCCTTGTGGAAGGCCGGCGAACTTCCATAATAATGTCCTTTACTCTCTGTGATAAGTTATTTTGAGGGGGGTTTATGGAATTTTCCAGGCAGTTAGCTGCAATGTTTTCAAGTTGGGATGAATGATCTTGAAATTGTTCTGCGTCAGAAGAAGAGGCCATAGGGGGAGAGGCCATGGTTTAAGTCTGTGACATGCTCCTCAATAGTGGGTACCAGTGCTGCCTTGGCCAGTCTGGAGCTATCAGAATCACTGTTGGCTGTTCTGCCCTGATCTTCAGTAAAACCTTGGACATTAATGGGAGAGGTGGGAAGGCATATACTTTTAGAGCTTTCCAGCTGAAAGAGAGAGAGTCCACCCTCCAAGCTTGTGGGTGGTATGTCCTTGAGCAGAATGTCTTCAGTTGATGATTGTGGGGCGAGGCGAACAGATCTATCTCCGGCTTTCCCCATGCTTTTGTTATGAGTAGAAAAATGTCTGGGTGCAGCATCCATTCGTGTGCATCCATGGTAGTTCTGCTTAAGCTGTCTGCCAGTGCATTTTCTTTCCCTGGCACGAACTGGGACTGTAGTTGGATTTTGAGTTTCAAGCATAGTTCCCATAGATTCATGGCCAGCCTGCATAGAGGGTAGGAATGCGTGCCTCCCTGCTTGTTTATGTACCACATGACCGTGGTGTTGTCTGTCCTTATTAATAGGTGGCCTTGATGGAGGAAAGGTTTGAAGGCCTCGATTGCGTGTATCACTGCCAGCATTTCCTTTTGGTTTATGTGCATGCGCAGCTGCCCTTGAGACCATAGGCCTTGGATACATTTGCTCTCCATGTGTGCTCCCATCCTCGGTCTGAAGCATCCGTGGTGATGGTTTGTTTTGTTTTGGTTTGTTGAAAGGCAACCCTCTGTTGGACTGGCAGGCTTGAGCCCACCACAGGAATTCCTTTTGAAGGCAAGGAATGATTGGTATCAAAGTTTCCAAACTGTGACTGTGCTGAGACCATACACTCCTTTGGTACCATTGTAATTTTCTCATATGCAGCCTGGCTTGTGGAATCAGAATTATGCAGGATGCCATGTAACCCAGGGCCTGCAGGATTTTCCTTGCAGTTAGTTGAGTTTGTCTTGTCAGATTCATGAAGTAATCCGGAAGTTGTTTTTGTTTTTCTTCTGTGAGAAAGGCCATTTGGGTGGTTGTGTCTAGATCTGCACCCAAAAAGGTTATCCTTTGGGATGGAACAAGTCTTGATTTTTGGATGTTGACTGTGTATCCCAAGGCCTGTAGTAGGTGGATGGCATAGGCCAAGTCCTTTATCAAATTGTTCTTGTTGTCCACATGTATAAGGCAGTCGTCCAGATATGGGTAGATTTGAATCCCCTGAAGTCTGCAGTGTGCAATTACTGATGCCAGGCATTTCGTGAATACTCTGGGTGCAGTAGATAAGCCAAAGGGCAATGCTGAGAATTGATAATGCTCTGATCCTGCAAGAAATCTGAGGTGTCTTCTGCAACTTTGTCGAATAGGGACATGCAGGTATGCCTCCTTGAGATCCAGAGTCACCAGCCAAGACTCCTTGCCCAGCATGGGAAGAAGTTGCTGTAGGGTCAGCATCTTGAATTTTGGCATAATGAGGTAAGTATTCAGTGCGGACAGGTCAAGAATAGGCCTCCATTGATTTTCTTTTCTTGGAACAAGGAATAATCTGGAGTAAAATCCTTGGCCTTGTTCTGAAAGAGGTACCTTTTCTATGGCTTTCATTTGAATTAAGTTGTTGATCTGCTTTAAAGCCTCTGCCCTCTGATTTGGTGGCAGGTTTGGCATTCCGTTTCTTCTTGGCAAAGTGTGGAAGTGGAACCTGTATCCTTTGTCTATTATTTGCAGTGTCCATGTGTCCCTTGTAATATAATGCCAGTTTTTTGAAAACAAAGAAAGCTTTCCACCCAAGGGTGCTTCCAATTGAGCCTTGGTAGGCGGAATCAAAGGAAAGTCATTGAGTCTGTCCAGGTGTAGTAGTTGTTGTTGCTGTTCCTGCACTACCTCTCTGGTTGGTAGGCTGCCACTGACGGCCTCGGTAGGAGCCTCTAGCTTGCCCTCTACCTCTGGGACGCCTGTTCCTGCCCCTCTGGGATCTGTCCGAGTCTGGAAAGGACCAATTCTTAGTAGGCCAGTTTCTGCTGAATCTCGGTGGTTGTACTTGCAGAAAGTCCTTAACTGTTTGCACAGATTTTGCCTTTTCTTCAAACTTCTTTAAGACCTCCTGAGCTGAGGAACCAAATAATTTTTGTTTTTCCATTGGAGCATCCAGGAGTTTAGCTTTAACATGGTCTGGTAAGGATTGTTCCTTCAGCCAGGCATGCCTACAAATAACTGCCCCAGTCATAGCTGACCTACATGAAGCTTCCAGTGCATCATAACCACACTGCAAAAAATGATTACTAACCTGCTGTGAGTTATGTACCAGATCCTGAAGGGATTTACGGTCAAGGGGTTCAGAAGAAGAAAGCTTCTTATGCAATTCATCTAACAAATACTCTTGGTACTGTATCATATGAAATTGACAATTTAATGCCCTCACGGAAAGAGTTGCAGAAGTATATACCTTCTTTCCCCATCTCTAAAGCTCTAGACTCCCTTTCAGAAGGTAGAGGATTTTTGGCAGTGGCAGCTGCAACCCCTTTAGGGCCCTGGGAAATAGTATCTGGGTCTGCAGAATGGGCCTTGTACAGATGTAAATGAGAATCCGGGACCCTGTAGTATCTATCAGGTTTGGCAGGTGCCGGAGGGAGAGAATCAGGGGCTGTACTAACATCATTGTACACATCATCAATAACATTCAAAACAGGAGGTATAGCTAAGGGCCTATGCTGAGGTAAGTGCAAAAAGGTCCTTAATCTCTTTCTAGAATCAGAAAATTCCTGACCCTGCCATTGAAAATGTTCTCTCATGGAGTGTAGTGTCTCACCAAAAGAAAACTCTTCAGGAGGGGAGGCCGAAGGGATAGATTCTTCAGCATCAGAATCCTCGTAGGCCAAATAAGCCTCCTCCTGGTGATCTGACAACTCAGATCCATCCATAGACTCATCTGAAGAGTGTTGGTCAGAGGGCTCAGTCCTGGGCCTTTTGTCTGGTGGTGGGTGAGAGCCCCTGTCCGGGTGAGGCTGAGAACCTCTAATTAAAGAAATAAGATCCTCTGCAAGGCTGAGGATCTGAGAACTAGAAGAAGGTCTCTGAGAGGTAGTCTTGGGAGGCAAAGCTTTTGGAAGTTTAGCAGCTTTAGCCCTGGAAAAAGCCTTAATGGACATGGAAGCAGGGGGTCTAGCTGCACCACGTGCAGGAGTAGACTTGTCCAAAGGAATGGTGTCGGACATTTCCTGGACACTGATTTCGGTAGGTAGCTCAGTAGCCGACTTGGCCGGGGCCTCCAGGGCCGCGGTGGTCGGTTGAGTGGATTCGGTTAAAGGAAGTTCCGAGGACTCTGTTTCGGCCGAAACCGAGACACTCGCGGTAGGCCTTACCGTGGTTTCAGCCGAAACCACGGGCCGCGAGTGTCGGTCCTTGTCCTTCCATTTTTTCACCAAATGCGATGTCGGAGTCTCTAACGGCATCTTATATGCAAAATTAGCCCCAAAGAATTCCTCTTCAAACTCCGACCGACATCTAAGAGTTCGTCGGTTGAAGGAAGCACAGGCTGAACAGGCCGAGACGTCGTGGTCTGGGCCTAAGCAAGGGAGGCAGTAAGAGTAGAAATTCTTATGAGGTATTTGTTTCCCACAAGTTAAACAATTATTTACTTTATCTGACATCGGCTGAGGCAAGAAAGAGTCCCCAACGGGGTACTTAGCTTTTTCGAAGTCTTCGGTAGCTGAATCACAGGATCTGACCGACCGGCACTTGCGAACTGCTTCTGCTTCGGGCACCGCGCGGCAAGAAAGACTGAGGAAAATGGCGTCGGCTGATGCTTTTATACCCCAGACGCTCTGACGTCGGGGAAAGTGCGACATCAGCCGAGGCCAGACCCAGACTTTGGAATCCGGCTGACCAAAGGGCTGCCTGAGGCAGGACAACCCATATGTTATGACTGCAGATGCATCCTTGAAGGACATCAGGGCAAGGATAGTCGGACAGGATCATAGGAGGTTACTAGGCTATTGACCCAGAGGTTATTTGAAGCCCATCAATTTCATCCCAATGCAATACCAATGATACTCTAGTCAATACCCAGGATTGTATTTAGTAATGACTGCCCATATCCAGGAGGATTGTGGGTGGTATCCCCAATGGGGTAAGAAGTTACTGTGCCCCACCCACTTATCTAGGTTCCTTTTGAACAGTATCATAGAGGTGCCCTGTTTCACATGAAGATAACACCTTGGTTTGTCAGGAAAAGGAGGCTTCTGAGTAGGAGTTTGGGTAGTCTTAGCAGGGGGCCCTTCTACCGCCATTTTTACCTTTGGGGGAAGTGCGAGACTGTCTATGGACAAAGGCAGGCTTGTTAGGGTAAGTTCTCTGAAACTTGGGAACAGGTGAAACAAAAATATGCTTCAACTCCTGTGAGGCCTTACCCTTTTCTTTCAGGGACTTAAACAACTCTGTAGCAGCACCAAACAAATGATTATTATCCAGAGGAACATCCATCAGTTTAGCCTTGATATGACCAGGTAAAGGCTGAAGTCTGAGCTAAGAATACCTCCTCAAAACAGATCCAAAAGCAGCACCCCTAGATGAAGTATCAGCTGCATCACAGCTGCATTTAATGGAAAAGTGAGCAACTTGAGAAGACATCCCTAGCAAGGCAAGAGCAGAGGCCTTCCCCTCAGAATCAGGAAGATCTGAAATAGCCTGACTAAGAGCTAAAACATATCTGGTCATACGTGTCTGATAGTTTACAGCTCTAAAGACTAGGGTAGCAGAAGTATACACCGCCTTACCCAGTCTCTCCATGGTTTTGCTATCCTTATCAGAGGGAAGCAATTTAGTAGAAGGCAGCAATTTGGAGGGTTTATCAGAAGCAACTGATACTGCTGAAGGGTCAGCAAATGGACACTTGACACTCGCAGTCATCAGACACTTTATAAAACCTATCATTTTTTTGGGGGGTAGCAGGGGTTTGGGAATCAGGAGCCTCAGAAGCAGTGGAAAGTATCCAGCAAGAACAGGAGGAACAGCAGAGGGCCTAGGAGACTCCATTTGCAAAAGCTTATATTACCTCTTCTGAGCAGACACCTGAGCACAGTCCCATTTGAAAAACTCCATCATTCTGGAAATAGTGTCAACAAATGAAATCTTCTCAAAAGGAGAATCAGGACTGATAGACTCTTATTCCTTAGAGCCATAGTCTAGGGGAGAAAAAAAATCTGAGAAGAATAAGTGAGGGACTCTTCATCAGAACCTGCATTATCATTAGGGGAATCCTGCTCCCTAGGCCTCTTAAGAGAGGTAGAAGACCAAGGAGGGGCAGGAGTAGGAAACCCCGAGGCAACTTTAGAGTCAAAATGGCATTAAACAGGCCTTCAGTGAACTTTTGCCATTCACTCTGATGATCTTTAGGAGCAGATGAAATTTGTTTGGTTTTCTGCTTCTTTTCAAGTGGGGCATCAGCCTTAAACAATTTAGGAGGCTTTGACCCCTGACAAGACTCTAGTATTGTAGTTGGAACCTCTTCCCTCACTAATATCTGAGGAACACCCTTAGGCCCTTCAGTAATTATCAGCTGTGGTTCGCTCTGCACATGGGAAATGGACATCTGCAAAACTTCCATATGGACATGTGAGGAATCGGATCCATGCTGGCCTCCAAAGTGGATATGGCAAAGGAATCCAAGAAGGAAACTGGATGATTCTCCGGCCTTTCACCAGCTTCAAGAGAGATGTCTGGGGGGAGGTGGTACAGCCAAAGAATTCAACCAAGCTTTCTTAGTCTTTCTTCGCAGACAGCTGACTCTCAGGCCGGGAAGATCCTTTCACAATGATTTTAGCCAACAATTTAAGTCACTGATTCTATAGCTAAGTAGCTAGTGAAGAAAGCCAACTATGCAATGTCTTAGGTACTACAGTTTGACAAATCTCAAGACATATGGTCGTGGGAAGCACCTAAACAAAACAAACTCTGCTCTTGATGATCTTTATGGGGAATCTGTCTCACGTACTGGTATTTCTCCTGTCTGGATGACATGAAACCAACAACCAAAACAAAGACATGAAAATCAAACAGGGCACATATCTGAAAGCGGTTTGGTAACCATCAGAAGCAGACAAATGAATGCTCAGATCGACGATCAAAGATGGCATTTGATCTGGCAGCAAATAAGTTCTGAGGATGGTATTTCTGGACATCACCTTTATGCCCTATACCATGCATGAGGAGCATACGTGTGATGTACGGTGTGCCTATTATAATCTAAAGGCTTTGGTATACTGGCCGGACATTGGACTACCTATGGCAGGGGATCCCTATTGTAAAGAATACTGCAATAGTGATATGGAAGGACATCAAAACAAACTTTAAAAAACTGCTACTGTAGGAAGGGAGACAGGCAAGGTTAACTGCTTTCCTTTTCATACATGTACACACACACACACACACACACACACACACACACACACACACACACACGTATAAATACACTTACTAATAGTACACACATATTGCGTATTGTGTATAGTGTTTTAATGTTTAGCAGATATAGATCTTAGACATTTTTCATCACATTCTAAGCCAGGCATTTATCAACTCAATGTGCATCAAGGATTATACAACACACTATGTAACACAGACACAAAGACCGCACAAAAACTATATCCATATAAATCAGCTCCCTAAAATAAAGTTTAGCAACATTAAAATGAAAAATTAAAAAAAAAAGTAAAATTCAAAAATAAAAGAAAATCACAACCATTCAAAGAGAAAATGGCTTTACCAACAAAATGTAGCAGATGTGAATACATACAGCTAAAGTAAATGGGATTAATTTAACTAGAAACAAATCTCAATAAAAAACCTACATATAGGTTCATAGTTCATAGGTTCATAGTTGTGTACTAGGCTAATGGCCCTGGAGCCTTTACAAGCCTAGCCCAAAGGATTACCCTGGCATCGTGTCACCCAACTTTAGTTCCCAGTGCCTCTGTCAAGTAAAGCCACTGGGGTGATCCCTAGGGTGAATTTTCTATTTCCCATCCACTCATCAAGATTTCTCTTGAAGAGGGCCAGTGAGGTGCTTTGCTTGACATGTATGGGAAGTCTATTCCATAGCACAGGCAGTCTCTGGGTTACGAACCTGTCCCTCCAGCATGTTCTGTTAATTGTGGGTAATGAGGTTGAGGTCTCTGGAGTGCGTGGTGCAGAGGGATTGGGATTTCTTTAGATGTATCATTTCTAACAGAGCTGGGTCAGACATGGCTTTGTAAATCAAGCAGAGATCGCCTCTAAGTAGGCAATATGAGACAGAGAATAGTTGGAGTTTTTTGAGTCTATCCATAATAGGACAAATGTTTAAGGCCTATGATCTTCTTTGTGAGGTACTTTTGCGGCCTCTCTAGTTGTTACAGGTGTTTAGGGAGGTACATGCCAAATGGGGAATTGTACTCAATGGTTGGCCTAATGAGGAAAGAGTAGAGGGAGACAATGACCTTTTTCTTCCTGGATACAAAACCCTTAGTAATGAGATGTGCCACACAGAAGGACTTTCTGACCACAGTGGCAATGTGATGGTCAAAAGAGAGGTTGCTGTTAACCTGTGTTCCCAGATCTCTCTTCCTAACTTTTTACTGCAACTCAAACCTATAGCCTAAGCCAAACCAGGGAAGACTTAAATTATGCTAAGGTTAGAGGAAGATCAAGCTCAACAACTGATAGTTTAGACAGGAGGAGATGAGATACAAACACTAATGTATAATCAATCTACAGGGAAGTCTCCGGGAATATATGGTATTCCTGTGGAAGTCAGGAGGGAAGAAAGTGATAAAAATTTGGAAGGTTTTGTTTAACAGTATTTTAAAAGGACATGAAGCACCAGCATCTTGGAGTGGTGGCTGCATTACCCAAAGAAGGTAAAGACCCACCAGACCCAGCCATGTATAGACCCATTTCAAGTTTAAACCATGACTATAAAGTGTTTTTGTCTATACTAGCTAAGAAAATGCAAAGGTGATGCCAAAATTGACAGACATAGATAAAAGCATTTTTGTGGAGAGGGGACAAACATTTGACACCATTAATAGAACAATGAGGATCCAGAGGGAAGCAGAATGTAAGACAATACCCCTGTTGTTGATGGGTCTTGATGCAGAGAAAGCATTTGGCAGAGTAAGCTGGGACTTTATGTGTAGGGTAATAGAAGCATTTGCATTCCCTGACAGAATAATAGGGTCAATTAAGAGGATATATGAAGGATCGGGAGGAAGAATTAAGGTGGGAGGGTTCCTCTCTGCTAAGCTGTTCTTGAACATGGAAAGCAAGCAGCGGTGTCCTTTCCCTTCTATTATTTGCTTTATATTAACAGCTATTGGCAAAGAAAATAAGGGATTCAGAAATTCAAGGATGTAATTGGTATGGAAATCAAGAAAAGTCAACTTTATTTACTGATATTATTTTGCACTTGCTAAATCCAGAAAAGAGCATTTTAGTATTGTGGGACATTTTGAAATGGTTTCAGGTGATCTTCAGGCTATAAAATCAATGATAAAACCTAAGGCTATAGCTGTAAATTATGTACCCACACATAAATTGGTTCAGCAATACCCACATTTATGGTGTAACCATAAGTAGTAGTACTTAGATGTGTGGATTAAAAGGAATTCTATTGTGGCAGCTAAGGATATGTGTGAATAGACTAAACAAAATATACAAAAATGAGAAAATGGAAGATCTTGTTCATGGATATGGACAGTAAGAAAAAAAAAACCAGTAAACTGGTTTACTCCCTTAGTTTTACACACAGGTTAGCCATATTTGCCATCAACCAGAAGAGAAGTTGTGGACAATACTAAAGACTTGAAGGAATTTATTTGGAAGGAGAAGAGGGTGGGATAAGTAGACCCTCCCCAAAGAACATCACAGTTTAGAATTGCCTGGCTTGTATGGCTATTTTAGAGCTATGCAGTTAAGGCTCATACACATAATGCAAGCTGAAGGTTATAAATCAAAACAGAAAGGGATGACGATGAGCGGGGTGAATTCAAGAAACGAGAAGAAAGTTGGATTTTGGATGCAGATCCTTAAGGAGAATAACCATACAGAATATTACATTCATAAAGGTGCAGAAAGTCTTCTAAGAACTAACTCAATACAGGAATGGAGAAAGGAGACTTTGCCAATTGGAATGACTACAAGTAGGGGGTGCATAAAATAGACATGACGGGGATGTAATTCACAGGAGAAAACTAGGAAGAGGATAAAGGTATTTGGAGCAACTATCTACAGAGTGGGATGAAACCAAGCAGAAGCTTGGATTATAGGTTAGAGTCCTAAGTAAATGACCAGCTTTGGTAGAGTTTTTAATTGAGTATAGAATAGAAGCTGCTGTTAAAAAAAAATAATTACTATATCATGTCAATTACCGAATGATCATTATAAGAATTAATCAGTGGAGGTTAAAAAAGTTTGGGAAGAGAGGCTGGAAAAGCAATTTACAAAGGAATAATGGAATGACATATGTATGGCTCCTGAGTATGCAACAAAGTTCAGAACATTTAGGATTTTTGCTTGGAGGTATTTGCAAATATATTTTTATACTTCAAAGCATTTTCCTCAGGCAGGTAGCAAGTGCTGGAGGTATGATAGGAAAGAAAGGTAACTGGGAACATGCATTTTGGGAGTGTAATGAGTTTGCACATTTTTAGACTTCCCTACAGAGTACTCTGTCAGAAATATTGGGTGAACAAATGACTGTAACTAAGGAAATTATTCTTTTGAACTGGGACATGGGATCTAAAGGTTAATGCTGGTGGCTGCCAAAAAAGCAACTACTAGAAAATGGAAATCTAAACCAACTATAACTGATGTATTGAATATTATTAAAAAGTTACAAGAACTCGAAGTGGGATCTTTTGAAAAGAGGAGGGGGCAAATTGCATATAAATAAATGGAATTTGTGGAAACAATACATGCAGAATAATATTCTGGAGAAAGAGTCAGGTTTAAGGGAAGGAAGGAATTGAGCAATTTATGTAATATTAGAGCAATTTATAGTGGTTATAAAAAAAAAGAAAACAATAAGCAATGTATAACACATGAAAATGTATTAATATGGATTGTTTTCTACTGATGTATTTGAGCTCATCTCTTTTTTTTTTTTCCATAATAAATTTTTATTGAAATATATTTTCCAAAAACATTACAAAAATACAATAAACATCACACACATAATACACTATAACTACTACAAACCATTTATACAATATCTACATGAAATGCTTCCTATATTTAATATATTCCTAAAATCAGTATCATGCTAATATAATATTGAAGACCTTTTCCCATATTTTCGGGTTATTAATATTTTTGTTAGTTTGTTTCAGAAGTAATTTATGTGCTAGTATATGCTTTATAGCCACAAGCTTAAAATTATTCCATGATGTCTTATGTGGTTCTAGCCAATTTGTGGCTATATAGAGTTTCATCAGCAAAAAAATATTCATACAAATAATAGTTTGCGATCTGGAAAGCTCTCTTGGAGGAATGTGTATGTTCTGGAGTTGTAAATGCGTATATAAACTTTGGAACTCTCTTAAAGTACAACTGCAAAAGATGGGTTATCAAAGTTCTACACTGTCATGGGAATTTATGATTCTACACATTCCTCCAAGAGAGCTCATCTCTTAAGTGATAATTTAATAAAGGTGGTTAAGAAGCCAAGCCACAGCTTATCATTCCATACAACCCCCTTCTCTCAGACTGCACTTCATGGGCCATTGCTTCTCTGTTACTGGCCCCAGAACTATGGCAGTTACTCCTCCTGATTTAACTAATCATTCAGGCTACTGCCTGTTCAGGCTACAGGTCAAACAATATTTACCAAACCAGACTGAATGCAGCTGTCCATCCGGAACACGTCATAAGTTTGAAAAGTGTTAAAATATTTTCTATTAAAGGTACCAACAAGTTATTACATTCATATATAATAATACACTGCTACCTTAAAAAGAAGTAAAAACAGTTTGACAGCTTACATACTGTCATTAAATGACTGCAGTTATGATTATTCCCAGACAGTGAGACAGGGACAGAAAACGGGCAAGTTGCTGGTACACCAAGCTCAAATGTTTTAGCCTTGAGGTAACCTACACAAGCTAAAACTCATCAGACTTCTCTACTTCATGCTGAGTCTCATTTTCATTTACAGTTGGATCCAGCATTTTTAAAAAATCTCTAAATATATTTACATGTTTTCTACTGTATATATTATAGTTTCTAGTGTACCTGTCTTTGCTTATATAATGCTGTGTCTGTTATTTTTGTCTATATACAAACAGTTTGCCTTCCTACACTTATTATTCATGACCAAAATCAATTTTCTGTATGTATACATCAGTTATGCATAATCTATATGTATTTGCCTAGGTGCCAAGGTTGTGACTGGAAAGGGTTCAAAGTCTAGCCCACCAACTTAATTAAAGATAGATAAACAGCTATCTAGCTAGACAGGAAAGTTGTGTAAAATCTTACCATAACCATAAATGTCCTTCTCTTCCATGTTGTAGTATTCTGTACAGTAGGGTCTTCTCCTCTTGCTTACTGGAACATCTGGCCACTATACAAATGTTTGCAGTCACTGCATGGTGCTTGGGAAGTTTGATGTGGCTGGCAGAGCTTAGGCCATAAAAGTGGTGTCTGCAATCACCAGCCTTCAAAACTGAGTGCCCCAGTCTGAACCAGTCCCAGAGAACGTAGTGCAAATCCTTTGCCATCCCAGAATGGGAATACCTGATATCAGGAGGGGAAGGTGGGAAGGAAGGAATACTGCAACATGGAAGAGAAGGACATCTGTTGTTATGCTAAGATTTTACACAATTTTCCTATGTCCTTCTATTCACATGTTGCAGTATTCTGTACAGTTAGGTAAGTGCCAAAGCTCACTGTGAGGAAGAGGGGGTGGTATAGAGGAATTTTCAGGAAACCATGGAGAATAGCCCTGGCAAATCCAGCCCTAGACATGGAAATCTGGTCTATTTTGTAATGTTTTCTGAAGGTGTGCACAGAAAACCAGGTGGCTGCTTCAAGAATAGCATAAGTGTCCAGGCTTTGAAAAAGGCTCCAGATGAAGCCATTGCCCTAGTGGAATGGGCCTTCACACTGCCTCACAACTGTTTACCATGGTGTGTGTAACAAAAGGAAATAGCCCAGGAAATCCAGGCTGAAATAGTTTGCTTAGTGACTGCTGTCCCCAGGGCCCTGGAATGGAAAGAAAAACAATTGGTCAGCCTGTCTGACATTCTTGGTTTTGTGCAGAGAGAACCTGAGCTGTATGTGCACATCAAGGGAATGATATACTCCTTCACTGTCTCCCTGTGGGTTGGAGAACAAAGTGGGCAGGTGGATGGTTTGGTTTAAGGAAAAGTCATTGACCACCTTGGGCATGAAGGAAGGACTGGTTTGGATGGTTACCCTATCTCTGTGGAAGATGAGGAAGGAGGGGTAACCATAAGAGCTTGCAACTCCAAAACTCTTGTAGTTGAGGTCAAGGCCACCAGCAGAACAGTCTTCCATGTGCAGTGTTTTAGGGAAGCTTTGGATGCAGGCTCAAAGGGAGGGAGTGTGAGCTTCTCTAAGACGTACTTCAGGTCCCAAGGAGGCAGAATGGTTTCCTTGGTAGCCTGAGATGGAGTACCCCTTAAGGAACAGTTTTGTAGGTAGTCTGGAGGCAAAGGGGGGGGGGGACTCCAGAGGTAGGCAGGCAGAAATGGCAAACAAATGAGCTTTGATGGAGGAGTATGCCAGCCCTGTCTGTAAAAAGTTCACACTGGTAGAACAGGTCCAGCTGCCTTCTAAGACACCATATGGAGAATCTTTTCCACTTGGATACATACGATTTCTTAGTATTAGGTTTCCTGGGCTTCCTGCAAGACAGTGAGCATGTCCTCATTGTACAAGTGCCTAAAAGGGATCAAATTCCTAACACCCACAAGGTGAGGTGAAGAGATTGCCAATGTGGATGAATTACAGCTCCCTTGTCCTGTGTGAGCAGGTCCACTCTGAGGGGTAACTTGTGGTGATTGACCTTGGCTAATTGGAGGAGAAGGGGGAACAAATGCTGTCTTGGCCAATAGGGAGTCACCAGCAAGATGTTTGGTTTGTCCTGCTGGATCTTCAACAGGACTTTCTGAACAAGGGGGAAGGGGGGAGGGTAGAGAAACATCCCTTTACAGGAGATTGAAAAGGCATCTGTTGCCATCGCCAGAGGTTCTGGCAGTCTGGTGCAGGAAGAGGGAAGTTGCCTGTTCATGGTGGAGACAATCAGGTCTATTTGAGGTGTACCCCATCGGTGGACAAGGTCCAGGAAGATATCCCTGTGTAACATCCATTTGTGGGACATTGTCATGGACCTGCTGAGAGAATCTGCCTGAGAGTTCTGTAGGGAAGGGATGTAAACTGCCTGAAGAGCAACTCCCTGACTGGCAGCCATTTCTCACACAAGGAGAGCTAGTCTGCAAAGTCAGAAAGATCTGGTTCCCCCCTACTTGTTGAGATGCCACAGTACTATGTTATTGTCTATGAAAAGCTTTAGAGGTCCCTGCCAGACACTGAGTTGAAAGGCTTTCCAGGCCAAAAGGACTGCTGTCATTTCCCTTATATTGATGTGCTCTTTCCTGTGTGGTTCTGACCAAACTCCCTGTACCTTTAGGGGCCACAATGTAGCTCCTCAACCTAGGTCTGAGGAATCTGTGTACATAACCTGTGTTGGAGGTGGGGACTGGAGTGGAAGTCCCGGGTTAAGCTTCACCTAGGCCAGCCACCAATGGATCTCCTGTTTGAGGCAGGGCAGTAAGGGCACTTTGAATTCCAGAGGGTGGGAATGCAGACCTGAGGTACCACTGCAGTTTCCTTATGTGAAGTCTTGCTAAAGGCAGCATAGGTATAGTAGAAGCCATGTATCCTAGGAGCCTGAGGTACTGCCTTGCAGTCATTTCTTTGGTTTGAAGTACTGAAAGTAGGTATTGTGTTAGGCTTTCTACCTTCTGTTAGGGAAGGAAGGCTGTCATGATGTCTGTCCAAATTCTGCGCCCTAGGAACACTATGTCCTGGGTATGGTCCAGATGGGATTTTGGGTAATTTATCTGAAACCCTACAGATTGCAGAAGGGCAATGGTTTTCTGCAACTGGAACAGGAGGGACTGTTTGCAGTCTGCCTGAATGAGGAGATTGTCTAGGTAAGGGAAGATTTGGATCCCTAGAGTCCTGCAGAAGGCAGTCACTGGTGCCAGGCATTTGGTGAAGACTCTGGGTGCTGTGGACAGACCAACGGGCAAGGCAGAGAACTAATAGTGAGAGGAGGCTACTGAGAACCGGAGGAAACTCCTGAAGCTGGATCTTATAGGGATATGGAGGTAGGCATCCTTGATGTCCAAGGTAGCCATGAACCCCTGAGGGAGAATAAGAGGGTTGGCAGTGTAAGCATCCTGAATGTGGGTACATGCTGAAAAAGATTTAGGTAAGAGAGATCGAGAACTGGTCTCCAGGACACACCTTTCCTTGGTACTAGAAAGAGCCTAGAGCAAAAGCCTTTTTCCACAGCAGACTGTGGGACAGGCTGGATGGTGCCTTGGGTCAAAAGGCTGTCTACCATGGGTTGTAGAAGGTGAAACTGGTCTTTTGGGGACTGGGGAATACCGTTTCTCTTTGGGGAATGATCCAGGTCATGAAGTACTCTATTACGTGTTCTATTATTGACAGTACCCACTAGTCTGAGGTGATGAGTCTCCACACTACTTTGGCCGGAAGATGGAGCAGTCCTGGCAGGAGTGGATTGCTTCCTGGGAGCCTTTCTTTGTCTGGAAGAGGGAGAAGGACCAGAGTCCTTCCTGAGAAAATGGGTTTTGGTCAGATAATTCCTTTTGAAACCTGAGAATTGAGGCTAAAAACAAATGTTTTAAGTCCTGCATCTCTTTACCTTTTTGTTGCAAGGAATTAAACATGTCTGCAACCTTGGCTCCAAACAGCACTGAATTTTCCAAAGGTGCATATACTAATTTAGCCCTAAAATCATCTAGTAAGGGCTGCAGGCATAGCCAGGAATACCTTCTGAGGGCAGAGGCCGATGCTGCCGACCTAGCTGAGGCCTCAGCAGCATCACAGCTACATCTGATGGAATGTCTGGTTACCCAAGACGTCAGGGAAACAAGGGAGGACAGTTGAGATTTGGCTGGGGAGTCGAGAGATCAGAAAGCTGTTTGGAGATTTTTTTCCAACACGGCTAAGGCATATTTAAACATACATGTCTGGTAGTTGATTGCTCTGAAAGTCAGAGTAGCAAAGTTATACACCTTTTTACCCAAACACTCCACTGCCTTGCTGTCCTTGTCAGGAGGGAGGAGGGTGGTATATTGCAGCAATTTAGAGGCCTTGTCAGTAGAAACTGAGATGGTGGCAGGGGGTCTGCAGCTGGGCATTTTACCAGGAATTTAGCTGTCTCCAGGACCTTGTAAAACCTACCAGGTCTGCGGGGTGGGTTTGGGGCAGGAGGCTGGGAGTCTGGGTTCAAGGATGTTGCAGAGAAAGCATCCAGTAAAACTGGAAGAATAGATGGGAAAGCAGTGGGAGTTGGGGAATCCATCTGTATCAACTCATAGTAACGTTTTTGCACCTCGGTCATTTCTGAGGAATTCCACTTGAAATGCTCTCTCATGTTGGCTATGGTTTTCCCAAAGGTGAGACCTTCTGCAGGGGAATCGGCTTCTGCAGATTCTTCCTCTGGAGAGGCATATCCACGTGGATAAGGGAGTTGAGAGGTGTAAGAAAAGGATTCTTCTGAGGAAGAATCAGAGTACTCCTCCTCTTCCACCTGAGAGGGATCTGGGTCCTGAGGCCTAGGACTCAGAACAGGCAGAGGGATAGGGGGATTTCCTCGAACAGTAGGCCACAAGGCCATGAATGCATTAAAGAGGTTTTGTGAGAAAGCCTGCCAATCTGGTTGGCTTTCCATGACTGGAGAGGTATGCTTTCTCTTTTCCTTCTTTTTAAGTGAAGGACTACTGAGCATTTAAACAGGTGAAGCCCTAGGGCCTGATAACTGGGGAGGGGCGGAGGGATCTGACTCATCTGCCAAAGGTCTTGGTTCTCCCTCGGCATTGGAATCTGATGTCTGCAGAACCTCTGTGGATGCGCCTTCCACACAGGATTCTGCGATATCTGATCTGGTACCTGCTATACCCAAGGTGGCAGAGCCTGAGCTATCGTCCAGGCTGATGGCCACAGGATGAGAACCAGATGGCGATGGCACAGTGACAGTAGCAAGCCTTGCAGTTTTTGCCTTTTTCTTTGGTGGTTCAGCAGGCAGGTTGGAAGGTCCCTCCATACCTAATGCTAACTGTTTCAGACATTGGTTCTCAAGTTACAGATTGAGTGTATGAAGTCTGCTATGTAAGGTCTTAGGGACAAAGGCCTGGCAAACAGGGCAGGCCTTGTAGTCATGCCACTTTCCTAAACAGAAAAGACAGCATTTGTGGGCATCCTTGTGTGGAATCTGATGGCCACACTTACACGTGCCATTTCTGGATGACATGAAAAAGCACTTGCATACACTGACTGAAAAAAGGTTCCCCAACAGGGTACTTATCTGAGTTTTTCAAGAATCCAACGACCGGGAAGGCAGGAACACCTGGTGTTCAACTGGTGGCAGAAAAGTTCTGAAGGCTGGTGCATGCAGACATCACTTTTATGATCCACGCTCTGCCGGCTACGTCAGACATCCCATGTACCATGCAGTGACTGCAAATTGTTGTATACTGGCCGGACGTTTGGGTAGCAAGAGGAGAAGACCCTACTGTACAGAATACTGCAACATGTGAATAAAAGGACATAACTAAATAACATTAACAACTATATAAACCTCTATTTGATAGATACATTTTACAATCATGGCATCTCATTAAGCAAATGGGAAACAGTAATTAAAACTGAAAAGACAACATACAAAAAATGGACAATCAAGAATATCTGGGGGTCTGCCAAAGTGCCAAATGAAGCATCTTGTACTGTCGGATTAAACCACGTTTCATGACTTGTGGCTTCACTGCTCATCACACAACTTGTTCTGCAAATTTACAGCCCTAGATACTTCATTTATCACACAGCATAATATATCCCTGCATATTCCTTATATTAAAAGTGTCATAAAATATATGCAAACATGTTTGCCAGAGAGGTCACCTGATTTTCAGACTCATTAGTACAAAGTCAGATCAGCTGGGGGTTCATTTTGCATCACTGTAGCAAGTCTGCTGACATTCGTGGTAAAAATCAGTAGTAGTAATTACCAGTGCCCTCTTAACAGTATTAAGAATATTAAACGAATATTATTTCTGTAGTATGTGAAGCCATCAGCTAGAAAAACCACTCAATTAGCAGACTTCCACAAGTAGGGAAAAGAAATAAGATAATCCCCACTTTTACATCCCACACGTCATGCATACATCAAAATTCATAATACACATGCATTAATATTTAACACTGACCATTTGGGCTATGAGGAATGTGATCCGTCGGATTCCATACTCTAACAGGAGGGCTTTCTAAAAGCAAATGAGAAAACATGCATCACACTGTAGTCTAAGATAGAAGTGCAGGTAACAGATTATGCTAATTAAAATGACAATTTAAATGAAATACAATTTCCATTCCCATGCAAAATGTACAAAAATCACTTAAACACCACAAATAATTACATCATAATTGGTCAACAACACAACTGAGAGAGAAAAAAAAGAGTGAATGCACAAATGAGTGACAAAAAAAATGCAAATCACAGCGCGGTGAAAACTTCTCTCCCACTATCGGTGAAGCTCCAGCTACAAAACATAGGTCAAGCATAGTCTGAATAGAGATTCTGTTATGAAAATATTTTTTTACTAATGTAACTTGTTTTTTTGCTTAGAGGCAGGATTAGGGGAAAGGTTAGTACACAAGGGTGGGGTGAAGAAAGTTTGCTGGTTTAGCATCCTAAAGGAACTTGCTTAGCAAAGAAACTTCTAAGATGGGCCTTCTTTGGCAGAAGAAAAGCCTTGATTAAAACCCTAAGCCCTCTTCTGTGGGAGGTACCCATTTTATTGCTAGAGAGGAAAGTTGTTCTATCAGTCATCCTAACACAGGTAAGTGCTCTGTGGAGGTTTGAGGTGCTCCCTTGAAATGTGAGAAGGTTTAGAACTCCATTTTATTAAAAACAATGAAAAAAAAAAGAAAGGTGGTCAGACCCTACAATAATTCCCTGATGTTGTGACTTTTGGCTTTTCCCGGTTAGGGGTCGCCACAGTGGAACTCCGGTCCGCTAATGATTGGCAGTTGATTTTTACATACCGAGTTGCCAGTCCTGATGCACAACCTTCAACGAAGGTACGCCTATTCACGCATGTCTCCACGCAGAAGACGCTCTGAGAGTCGAACTGGACAGCGTCTTACTGTGAGGCGACAATGCTACCGCAAAACCACCACCGCGGACTTCAGGTAAAACCTTCAGAGGAGTTCAATTATTCTATTCTGTAGTTTCTTAACATCATTTTTTTGGCTCGGGAGTCCGACATCAATCATGGAGTTTTGGACACACACAACCTTTTCCAATGATGTGGGAAGGAGGATTTATTTTGTAGTATGTATTGGTGGGGGGTACATTTTTAGGAACAGGAATGTCCTTTATCTTCCTTGCTGCCTGTAGCAGATTCTTCTTTCTTTCCAGATGCCCCTTTCAAATGTTTTCTTTTGTCTAGTGTGATCAGCTTTGGTGCGCTTCCTGCAGAACAGATTTGACTTGGAGGCATATTTCTGCTTTAAGGACTTTAAACTGCAATGGCAGCTCAAATTAGATGCATTTAACACACCTGGCTTAAATGAGAGCTGCAATATTTCGCCGGTATTGAAATATAGATCTTACCTCCGCTGATTGGTTATGTTATCTATAGTTTGGTTTTACTTTATCCCCTAATTCCTTTTTCTATACCCTTTATTTTGGTATCATTATCCTGGTCTCATATTTAATGCACAGTCCAGGTTAGAATCTATTTCTGATATACAGTATGTCTTCTACTTACATACATAAATTGGGTTTACTTATACATAAATTTAAATGCCTTTGGCAATGAATTAAAATATTCATTATGAATTTCAGTAAATTTCTTTAACAGATTTTTTATATAAAAACAAAATAATTGTTTAAGAATTTTCTATAACATGTATACTTTTTTATTATGCATTAATTCATTTTTATTAAGGTGTGTATGTGCAAATGGTTTTTAAAACTTGTTTGATGATGTTACAGTTACTGACACATTGTGCTTTAGTTATAAGCACTTGTTGATATGCCAGTTACGTAAGGAAGTGATGTAACATACTTCAGCTGATTTTAATTAGGCAGCCACTATTATAAATTTGGTTTGGCGCCTTTTTCTGTGTTTGTTTGCCTCTGATGAAGCTACATGGTTTTAGTAGCGAAAACGCTGTTTTTTTAAAAGTTGAATATTAAATTGCGTTAAGGCTTTGGCTTATTGGATTTGTTCGCACTCTGTTTCTTCAGTTTTCCAAAGTTTGTTTACAATTTTTCTTTCTGGTATGGCCACCGAGTGCTCTACAAGTCCGCCTAGCCCTAATATTTTTGGAACTAACCCTCTTGACAACACAGATATCGCTGCCTTACTAGCTGGGTTATCGCAAAGACTTGATGCGATGAACTCTAGGCTGACGAATATTGAACTAAGTAATAGGCTGGGACCTACCACTTTCCCGAACAATGTTGGCGAGATCCCTCGGGTTTTCCTGGAGGGACATGGTTCTGCTGAGTCCGGTGAGGGGAGTGCGGAAGTAGGTTCTATCACTACAGGAGCGCGACAATTGCTGCCAGCCGGTTCTGTTTCTAGTGGCTTGCCGAAACGTGTGCAGAACTCTTTTTCAGGCAATTCTTCACCAGGCAGTACTGTTTTGAGTACCATACCACCGGGACAGAAACAAAAGACGCAGCGAGGTTTTACGGACTCCACAGAGACAGGAAAAGTTATTTCACATTCTTCTAATATTGGGACAACTGGGAAGGCACTCATTGGCGTTTCATCGGCTACAGATTGGATACATAATGCAGGTGACTTTTTTACTTTCTTGCAACCTCTTAAGGATGGACTGCCGGTGCAGAGTCCCTCTTGTAATAATGATTGTCAACCTGATATTACTGAAAAATTGAAAACTTTAGATAATAAGACTTTAAAGGTCCGTAAATTACAACTGGAAGTTGCTTATTTCGAACAATGCATTTCCGAAAGTATGGTACCTAAAGGACTGAGAAATAATTTTACACCTTCTGGCTTAATTAAAGAAAATGCCTTTCTTACTGAATTAAAGGAGATGTTCCAAAGACAAGGAATGGATTTGCTTGGACTGATTGTTAAACATTATAATGCTTGCATTAATACTCTGATTGCTGAGATAAAAATATTAGATGATGATATTAGAATGTTTTCTAGTTTTGAGAAATTTAGATATGATTATGAACGCATTTTTGCTAGTATAGACTCTTATATGGCAAAACTTAAAACGCAGAAAACTAAGAAACTTTTCAGAGATAGACTAGTTTATTCTTCCGATACGGCGTACCCTAAATTATCCAAGCCAGGTACTCAGGAAGACGACTTGGCTTCTAGTCATGATAAGGATTTAGATACTGATATACAAATTTTGGATGAGGAGGAAGCTACAACTTCCACAACCTACTCTAATGCACTACGTAGAAGTAGTAGAAATAAGAATAAAGGAGGTCCTAATGAGGTCCCATACCCCAACACCAACATCCCAAAGAATAATTCATCAAATAATGGGAATACACATTTTTTAGGGAAAGGGCCGAACCTGAACCAGGGGAGGAAGAAGAACAGGAATTGGAAGAAATAACAGTTGTTGCTAGTTCTTTAGGAAGTAATTTTGGCCCTAGTATAGTTAAAAACAAAAAAGGTGATTTTACCATTTATAATTTTACATCATTGTCTTTTGAACCAGAACTAATTGAGTTGCTCTCCTTAGGCTATAACTTTGTTCCATCAAGAAATTTTGATGTGGCTAAGGTTCTTATTGACTTGAAGTGCTATGTTAGGAAGCTTAATTTAAAGCTACTGTTTAACAACTTCTATGATGTAGAAAGGCCAGCTATTAAACTTCCTAGCATCTTCAACCCCCCGCTACATGTAGGCTTGCGTATTTTTGAAAACGCATGTGAATTAGATATCAGGCATTTACTTAATACTAGAGGCTTGAATAAAAGCACTTTCAATATAACAACTGAACAATTGCAGGCCTTAAACCAGCTTAAGGAATCATCTGTCAGGGTTATGAAACCTGACAAGGGTGGGGGACTAGTTGTCTTTGAACATGACTTGTACAATGAAAAAATGTCCCAAGTTTTGGATACACAAGCATATAGTCACTCATCACTTAATGAGATGAATACTAGTATTCATAGGACTAAGGGGTATTTTAGGGATCTTTTTATTGAGGGGAGGATTGACCTCGAGACCTTTGAGTATATTAATATTACTCAACCTAGAATACCAGTCATGTTTGGGATACCCAAGATTCATAAGAATCTTGGGGACCCACCCATGAGGGCATTGGTAGACGGAAGGTCCTCCATCTCCTACCCAGCAGCCAAATACATTGATTCCCTATTAAATAAATACTTGGAACACATTCCAAGTATTTGCAGGGACTCATGGAGTTTCTTAGAAAATATTAATAATGTACCTTTTGACAGTGAATTTAACTTCGTCACAGTCGACGTTGTAGACTTATATACTTCTATACCCCATTTGGAGGCTATAGAGTGGCTGGAGTTACTACTGTCGGAATTCAAAACACCAAGGGAAGTCATTAATAACATCACAGAATTACTGGATATAGTGTTATCCTCTAATTTCTTTGTTTTTGGTAAAGATTTCTTTATCCAGAAACAAGGCGTTGCCATGGGGTCTCCTTGTGGTGCCATTGTTGCCAACTTGTTCATGGCACACTGGGAGAGGAATTTCGTTCTAAACAACCCATTATGTAAAAACAAGATAAGTTTTTACACAAGATACCTTGACGACATTTTCATCCTGTTCAAGGGCAACGAAGAAGAGGCACGTCTTTTGGTGGAATACTTTAATAGTACTACAACATTTCTAAGGTTTACTTCTAAGTTTGACAACCATGAGATAGACTACTTAGATGTTAAGTTAAAGAAGGACATAATGAATAATAGGTTCACTTCATCCATTTTCCGTAAGGAAACTTACATTAACTCATTCCTACACTACACAAGTGCCCATCCATACAAATTGAAAAAAGCTATTGTTAAAGGGCAATTAATAAGAGCAGTCAGGATTTGTAGTGAATTAAAAGAGTTTGAGGAAGAGTGTATGTTACTTAAAAAATTTTTCTTAGACAGGGGTTACCCTCTTTCAACTATTGATGAAGCGATTTTGGAAGTTACCAACAAAAGAATGAATGGTACATTTTCTCCCCTTATTTCTGATAAAGGACCTGTTACAGGTAACCAGCAAGATACACTAACAGAAGGGGTAAATTTCGATATTTTACCTGTCACATGCACTGAGGAACCTAGAAGGGATTTTTCTTTGTCCTTTTCCACAGTTTTTTCCTTAAGTTCCAAAGAAATATCAGATATCATCTATAAGAATTGGTACTTTATCACCAATAATTCATTTTTGGTTGAAAAACTAGGTGAGAAACCAAAGATTACATTTAGAAGAGGTCAAAATATTAAGGAATTACTGCAAACATCAAGTTTAGTCAAAACATTCCAAAAAACAAAGGGATGTTTTACTTGCGGGACATGCAATTGGTGTCATGTTTTGCGCACAGGGAGCTCATTTGTTATTGGAAACAACAAATATTGGATAAACAGTAGAATTGACTGTAACACAAAATCTGTTATATATGTCGCTCTCTGTGTCTGTTGTCCGTCTTTCTATGTTGGAAAGACGGACAGAAAATTCAGGGAGCGCATATACCAGCATATATATGCAATAAGGAATAACAAATGTGAAAATGCTCTTGCGAAGCATGTTTCCTCTAATTTAGGACATAGCTTTGTATTTATGGGGATTGATTGTAAACACAAATCTATCAGGGGAGGCCCCATTTCTTTACTTTTAGAAATTTTGGAACTGCAATGGCAGCTCAAATTAGATGCATTTAACACACCTGGCTTAAATGAGAGCTGCAATATTTCGCCGGTATTGAAATATAGATCTTACCTCCGCTGATTGGTTATGTTATCTATAGTTTGGTTTTACTTTATCCCCTAATTCCTTTTTCTATACCCTTTATTTTGGTATCATTATCCTGGTCTCATATTTAATGCACAGTCCAGGTTAGAATCTATTTCTGATATACAGTATGTCTTCTACTTACATACATAAATTGGGTTTACTTATACATAAATTTAAATGCCTTAGGCAATGAATTAAAATATTCATTATGAATTTCAGTAAATTTCTTTAACAGATTTTTTATATAAAAACAAAATAATTGTTTAAGAATTTTCTATAACATGTATACTTTTTTATTATGCATTAATTCATTTTTTATTAAGGTGTGTATGTGCAAATGGTTTTTAAAACTTGTTTGATGATGTTACAGTTACTGACACATTGTGCTTTAGTTATAAGCACTTGTTGATATGCCAGTTACGTAAGGAAGTGATGTAACATACTTCAGCTGATTTTAATTAGGCAGCCACTATTATAAATTTGGTTTGGCGCCTTTTTCTGTGTTTGTTTGCCTCTGATGAAGCTACATGGTTTTAGTAGCGAAAACGCTGTTTTTTTAAAAGTTGAATATTAAATTGCGTTAAGGCTTTGGCTTATTGGATTTGTTCGCACTCTGTTTCTTCAGTTTTCCAAAGTTTGTTTACAATTTTTCTTACAAATAATTACATCATAATTGGTCAACAACACAACTGAGAGAGAAAAAAAAGAGTGAATGCACAAATGAGTGACAAAAAAAATGCAAATCACAGCGCGGTGAAAACTTCTCTCCCACTATCGGTGAAGCTCCAGATACAAAACATAGGCCCAAGCATAGTCTGAATAGTGATTCTGTTATGAAAATATTTTTTTTACTAATGTAACTTGTTTTTTTGCTTAGAGGCAGGATTAGGGAAAAGGTTAGTACACAAGGGTGGGGTGAAGAAAGTTTCCTGGTTTAGCATCCTAAAGGAACTTGCTTAGCAAAGAAACTTCTAAGATGGGCCTTTTTTTGGCAGAAGAAAAGCCTTGATTAAAACCCTAAGCCCTCTTCTGTGGGAGGTACCCATTTTATTGCTAGAGGAAAGTTGTTCTATCAGTCATCCTAACATAGGTAAGTGCTCTGTGGAGGTTTGATGTGCTCCCTTGAAATGTGAGAAGGTTTAGAACTCCATTTTATTAAAAACAATGAAAAAAAAAGAAAGGTGGTCAGACCCCTACAATAATTCCCTGATGTTGTGACTTTTGGCTTTTCCCAGTTAGGGGTCGCCACAGCGGAACTCCGGTCCGCTAATGATTGGCAGTTGATTTTTACGTACCGAGTTGCCAGTCCTGATGCACAACCTTCAACGAAGGTACACCTATTCACGCATGTCTCCACGCAGAAGATGCTCTGAGAGTCGAACCGGACAGCATCTTACTGTGAGGCGACAATGCTACCGCAAAACCACCACCGCGGACTTCAGGTAAAACCTTCAGAGGAGTTCAATTATTCTATTCTGTAGTTTCTTAACATCATTTTTTTGGGTCGGGAGTCAGACATCAATCATGGAGTTTTGGACACACACAACCTTTTCCAATGACGTGGGAAGGAGGATTTATTTTGTAGTATGTATTGGTGGGGGGGTACATTTTTAGGAACAGGAATGTCCTTTATCCCTTTATCTTCCTTGCTGCCTGTAGCAGATTCTTCCTTCTTTCCAGATGCCCCTTTCAAATGTTTTCTTTTGTCTAGTGTGATCAGCTTTGGTGTGCTTCCTGCAGAACAGATTTGACTTGGAGGCATATTTCTGCTTTAAGGATGTGTGGATAAAAAAACTGTTTTACCTTTTGCAGTCCTTGAGTTGATCATCTATTTTTTTAATGGCCTCTTGAGTAACAGGGTTGAAGAACCAGCATTTATCAAACATAATATTTACAAGTTGGCACTTAATGTCCTCAGGATGCATTTGAGCCCTGAGACAAGTATGCCTGTTTATAGTTGTTCAGTGGTCCTAGCAGATGCACTTAAAGCATCATAATCTACCCCCACAGATTTGCTGAATGAGTTTTGAAAATTTTGATCTCTGAATGAAGTCGACAAAGAAATGCTAGCATTTCCTCCATAAAAGTAAAGAATGTCCCTCTGTTACATGCAAAACATGGGTCTGGCGATTAATAGTCCTGATGGCTGGAGTTGCAAATGTGTACATATTTAAAAAAGAAAAAAATCAAGTTGTACTTTACCTATCATTTGACATTGTGGTGCTTGATGGATGCCAGTCTCAAAATCAATCTAGCCGCAAGCAAGACAACTGCTGGATACAATTTAGCCTTTTTCTCCATTCCATAAAAGCAGATGGATTGTATAGGTGTAAAAATCACTGAAAACATAGCAAAGGATACATTTCCAAAGGTATCCACAAATGCCTGAACACTGTAGGGATGGAGGTGAGTTTAGGCTGGTGAAGTCTCAGTAAATCCATGTACATTTTACACAGTATGAAGGTTATTTGGACACTCACTGTACCGGGTCTCTCTCTGAATTTGCTGTCAGGTTGGGGGGCTGGGATTTCCTTTCCTATCCTATTCTATAAAGGAATGTACTCCTCAATAAATTTTTGATACTGGAAAAGGTCCAAGACCAACAGCAGTGGGGTGCTTGACCCTGGGCCAGATTTCCAGTCTTAAAGGGCCAGGTCTTATGGGGCCAGCTGATCTAGAAAACACTTGTAATGGTGGTAGACAGGCCTGATGTCTTGTGCAGAAAGAGTGAGAATCTTCCTCACACTCACAATGTTTACCTGGGCCAAAATTTGGTAGCTGGAGAACATTGTCTGACTGTGATGTAGAAAAAGAAGAAGAAGACAAGGCCTGGTCCATTTACAAAGCACAACCCCAATGTTAGCCTCCACAGGGCATTATCAGATGGCTGCACTTTTAGCTTTTGAGCTTGAGGTTACCACCCAAGACCTTTGTGGAACTGGACTCCTCAGGCCTGTACAGGTTTTGGGAGTCACCAGTGCCTCATCCACTTTGAAGTTTCCTGTTAACTATTTTTTGGGGGTTTCTCCATCTTTCTACACTTCTATTTCATTTATAAACTTGCTAGGGGCAAAGTCTAGATGATGTTAAAGAGGTGGGCGTGTATGCCTACAGCAAGGAGAAGTTGGTGCTCTAAACAGATTTCAAATTATTTGTCCCTGCCTCGCAAAGTTTTGTAGCTAAAAAGACAGCAATTTCTTCAGGTTTTAACTGGGTGAGCTCTACCCAGGCAAACATACTAAAGGTTGTAATCTTTCTGGGGGATCTGCCTACCACAATCACATTTGTTGGTAATTATGGGTGTCATGAGCCTCAGAAAGATGAGGTGCAAATCCTTGATCTAAGGCAATAACGGAAGTAATACACAGCAAATGAATAGCTATACATTTTTTTATGACAACAATAAAAAAATCCTAAGATGGTACTTTTTGGTTTGGAGGCTGTAAGTTTGAATAATTTTACTATTCAAATGGATAACCAAACACCTACATCTCAGAAAAAAGTAAAGTTGTGTTATATAGGCAGGCCAGTCTAGGGCTTGGAATAAGCATCCTCACTGGTCCTTTTGAATTTTGTTAAAAGTTTTTTTTTTTCAAGTTTTAGCGTCTTGTATCTAGGCCCTGCATCTGAGCAGGTTCCTACTTGTTTATACCAAACTGAACTGAGGTGGGTTACCAGCAACACCTCTGAGCTGAGATACCAGACGATGAGAGGCTTCTGAGCTTCCAAAAAGCCATACGTTGCCTGTTTGTTTGCTTATTTATACTATTTACTGCATTTTTATTGCCTACAACCTACTTTCATACTGTATTTATTTACTATGTGCTAAACTACATTTATACTGCAACTGCATGCTATACTGCGTGCCTGTAAAATCAAATTTTATTGCTGATGTTACTGTTTAGCAAGTTTTTTTGTTGTTTCCAGTTTGTTAAGTATTTACTGGCAGTTTTTCACTGTTTTAAAACCATCTGTTCTGCCTGCTCTGGTTTTCTCACCAAGCAGTACTTAACTAACTGAACTGCTAACTGTTTAAATCATTCTTTGGCCGGTTTTCTGCTGTGTTAAAATATTTTTTTCAGTGTCTCACTGCTATTTTTCTGCTGTGTTTAATATTCTCTAGTGTTTCTCGCTGAAACTAACGTAGCTAGTAGCTGTAGCATAGTCCAGATCCATGCGTGCTGCTTCTGGAACTGTTTGTAGTGGCTTGTTTGTTCTGAGCACATTTTCCAGGCCATCTTGGATAGGAAGGGGCCTATCTGCACTTTTGTGAGAGAACTGTATTCGACTGGCACCTAACTGGTAAAGGCAGGCCGGTCTAGGGCTTGGAATAAGCATCCTGTTTGGTCCTTTTGAATTTTGTTAGATTTTTTTCAAGTTTTACCTTCTGTAGTTAAACCCTGCATCTGAGTAGATTTCTGTTTGCTTGCATGTCACGCAGCACCACACACTGCTGTGCAACTGTGCACCAAAGCCGGATACTTAAATTCAACTAATTTTCCCTTAAAACACAGGCAGAAATATCCATTTGCTGAGCTCTTATGTGATCGTTTGTGAAAAGACATCCCTAGTGACAACAGTCTTCAACCTAGCATTATGGACAGTTGGACTACCCTTGTTTATCCTGCCAACCTTGTTGACCTGGGTCTCTTGAGGAAGTGTAGCATTTGCCTCATGGACACAGACAGCCCTCTACTTATAACACAGTCTAGTACAGAGTGCAAAAGATGTTTTTACAAGAATCTAAAATCCATGCTCTCTCTCATGCAAAACAGTAACATGGAGAAGGTTGTCAAATCACCCACCACTCATTATTCACATAATACCACTACTCATGCACAAAGTATGCATCAAACATGTAAATCCACATAAGTGGAGGTTCTCTCAAAAAAACTTACCAAAACACCAGAGACCTCCAAAACAATAGTCTGCTACAGCTAACACAAACTCCACAGCATCCATGACACAAAGCAACACAAGTGTCTCACCCACCAAACCTGTAAGGCGTAACACTCAAAAAACAAATTTTCTTGTCATTGGAGACTCAATAGTGAGAAACACAGATGTCCCACTTACCAGGCTGGACAAGGAGAAAGTCATGGTCAGCTGCCTGTCGGGTTCCAGGATTTAATCATAAATTCACTCAGGTCTCTCAGCAACAAGTACCATTATGACTCTGTTATAGTTCATGTTGGTGTGACTGACCTCAGATGCATCTCACTGGACTACATGAAGAGAAACATGATCGAGCTCTCTTCGAGTATATATCCCAGGCAGGTATGTCCCTAGCCATGAGGAACATACTATCCTCACCTAAAATAATGCCACAGTATAAACAAAAAATGATTGATTTCAATAATTGGCTTAGTTTTTGGTGTCATTCCAAGGGGATCCAGTTCCTGTCTGCCTGGAAGGCCATGGTCGACAAACCTTGCTGCTTTGCCAGAGACAGTTTTCACCTGGCACTCCTAGGCTTTCAATTGCTGGCAAAGGCTCTTGCCTCCCCCCATAGTGCCTTTTTTTAGGCAAGGTCTCAAAAACAACATTACTGAAGTGAAATTAACTAATCAGAACAAAATGAGGGTCATGCTGCAAAATGCTAGGAGCTTAAACAAAAAATCTGCACTTTCTGGAAGCAGTCACAGAAAGCTGGCTTAAGACCTCAGAGTACCCCAGCCCTTCAAGGCTACAATGCCTTCCACACCTTTAGACCACAAAATGAATGTATGAAAACCAAACGAGGCTGTGTATCCATCTATATTAGGTTCATAGGTTAGTACTAGGTTATCAGCCCTAGGGCCTATACAAGCCTAGCCATAACAATTCCCTGGATATTTCTTCCCACAATACTTACTTCCCTGGACCCCTGTCTAGCAGGGTGACTGACATGATCCCCAGGGTGAATTTCATATCTCTCATCCAATCGTCAAGGTTCCTTTTGAAGAGGGCCAAGGAGGCGCTCTTCTTGACATGTATGGGCAAGTCTGTTACAGAGTATGGGGAGTCTCTGGGTCAGGAACCTATCCCTCCAGCATGTTTTGTTCATTGTGATGACAAGGTTTAGATCCCTTGAGCGTGTGGCTCTGAGGGATTGGGATTTCTTTAAGTGGAGCATGTCCAACAGCTCAGGGTCTGACAGGGCATTGTATGTTAAGTAGACGATATGCCACAGAGTATAGCTGGAGTTTTTTTAGATGGTCAGCATAGGGCATCTGCTTTAGGCCTGTGATTCTTTTAGTGAGGTATTTCTGCAGCCTTTCCAGCTGTTACAGATGTCTTGTGAGGTACATAACAAATGGGGAGTTGTACTCTATAATGGGTCTAATGAGGGATGAGTACAGTGGGACAATGACCTCCTTTTTCTGGATGAAAAGCCCTTTAGTAATGCCCTTTTTTAGGCAAGGTTCAAATGACAAATTCACCACCGTAACAGGAACAGTCAAGCAAAAACTGAGGGTGATGCTTTTCAATGCTAGAAGTCTAAATCTCAAAAAGCACTCACTCGAGGCACTCCTTAAAATGGAGAACATCAATATCTGTGCAGTGACTGAGACCTGGTTCAAGGCTACAGACAGCACCCCTACACTACCAGACTAACTCATACCACACTTTTCAGCCATGTAACCTGGACCGTAACACCAAAGGCGGAGGTGTGTCCATATTCATTAAGGATATCCACACCTCCAGGCTAGGTTGCTCAGCATAATGCATCCAAGGTTATTCAAGTGCAACTAACTCTGGGCAGAACTGCAATCCAAATTGTAGCTTGCTACAGATCCCCCACCATGCCCCAGGATTCCCACTCCTCTTTTCTTGATGTACTGGAAAATATTAGGGTTCAACCTAACACCCTAATAATGGGCGATTTCAACTACCCCACCATTAACTGGGAAAACTACTCATGTACCAACTCCTTCGCTCAACGCTTTCTGGAATTCATAAACTCCAATGCCCTGGATCAACTTATCCACACCCCTACCAGGGGCAACAATATCCTAGATCTAGTCATTACCAACATGAGTGACTGGTGTTCCACACCTGAAGTCAATGCCTCATTGGTCCGATCCGACCATAAGCTAATCACCCTAGATATCCACATCCTGCCCCTGCCCCTGCCCCCCCCCCATTAAGGAAACCACGGTAAAAAATTTCTCCAAAGCCAACTTCATGCTTCTTAAGACAGAAGTGGTGAACTTCATGACACCCATGCAGATGGGCAATACAGTTATGACTACTGAATCCTACACATTTGCACTTTATAAGCACTTATACGATTGTATGGATCGTGCTATCCCAAACAGAACCAAGACGCTATCCTCCAAAAAAGGAAGCCAATCTGGTGGTCCCCTGCCATAAACAAACTGTACAACAGAAGGAAGAAACCTACCTACCTACAGTCACAGTGTCATATTTACCATAAGGCTGCATTTATATATACTTGTCTACTGGTTGCATTTATATATACTTGTCTACTGGACCATGTTTTTTGGTCTTTTATTCAGCTATATATATATATATATATATATATATATATATATATACATACATACATATACATAAGTTGCATTTTTAAATGTAGGAATAATTAAGTAAAAATCATTCAGGTTTTAATTTTTACTTTATAATTACCCACACTTGTATCAACTGTGTGTTTAGCTCCCCCAGTATTTTAGCTGAAAGGGTTTTACACCTTGTTAATTTTTAATCTTTAAAGTATATATTTTTATTATATGCATGTATTTATGTATAGGTTTCCTGATATGTTTTGTATATGGTTTTAAGTACACATATTATAAATGGAGAAGACATCTTGTATTAGTTGAATTGTTTATTGTTGCCACAATGGAGTTAGATGTTTTTATAACCCTACGTGAATTATTGAATGTAATTTACTAATGGTTAATTTGTGATTGATTTAATTGCATCCACTTGCAAGTATATAAAGTGGTTAATTGTTGTCTTTTCTTTTGTCTGATGAAGTTGGAGCATCGTCTCTGACGAAAGTGCTCACAATAAATAGTGTGGTTTGGAGTACTTACAGCCTGCTTGCTTTTTTGTTATTTTAATAGTTTGTTCTTTTTTAGAAGGAAGAAACTGTTGCAAAAGAGAGTAAAATCCCATGAGTGGAGGAGCTCCCTGGTCAGCCTCAGTAAGAAACTGCGATCCCTCATAAAATCCTCCAAAGCTAGTTACAAAAACAAAATCGCCACTGATTCTAAAGACAACCACAAAGCATTCTATAGCTATGTCAAGAATGTCAATGGCAACACTCAGATCTACTCTGAGTTACAGCACAATGGCACTAAATATACAGACCCAACTGATATTGCCAACATTCTGGCAGATGGGTTCAGTGCTAACTTTACCCCCCCCTCACCCCCTAAAGGGCCCATCTCTATACCGGAAGAATGCAAAGTTCCTGTAATCACGGCTACACAGGTAAAAACCACACTCTCCAAAGCCAAGAACACAGCATCCATGGGACCAGACAACATCCCAGGCTGTGTTCTACATGAAAGTATAGTTTTGTACCTACCATAAATGTAGATGTTCGAGTGTACACCCTGCTGCAGTCATCACACTTGGGTTATCCTGTCATCAGGGGGTCCCGCAGTCGGCCGGAATTCCAAAGTCTTGGTCCAGCGTCGGTTGCTGTCACTTCTTCCCTGACGTCAGTGCGCCAGGGGTATATACAATGCATCTGACGCCATTTTCTTGAGTTTTTCTTGCCCCAGATGTCAGGTGCCCCCAAAAAGGGGGTCAGTAATTAGTACCAAATTAAGAAATTTTAGCACAAACACAAAATCCCTCCAGCTATAAGCAAATACATCAGGAAGGTATTGTAAAGATTTAGCCAGTTAGATCAGAGGGGATGGAGGGAGGGTAACCTGGACTGCAGCAGGGTGTACACTCGAACATCTACATTTATGGTAGGTACAAAACTGTACTATGTTCATCGTGTTACCCTGCTGCAGTCATCACACTTGGGTAGAATCCCAACGCTAAGGATGGGTGGAGGAGTCATAGAGGGTTAGAGGAGGCTAGAAGGCCCTGCAGAACTGCAGTGGCGAAGCCAGCTCTAGTCTTAGAGTAAAGTGGTAAGTGATAGTGTTTGGTGAAGGTGTGTACTGAACTCTAAGTTGCAGCTTCCAAAATCTCCTTGGTTGGAACCCCCCTGAGGAAGGCTGTAGATGTAGCTGTTGCCCTGGTAGAGTGGGGCCTAATGTTAGCAGGAACTGGTTTTCCATGATGGATATAGCAAAAACGAATGCAATGTCCTATCCATTTGGAAATGGTTTGTTTTGAAATAGCCTTCCCTTGTGAAGCTGTAGCATAGGATACAAAGAGCTGGTCAGATTTTCTGAAAACCTTAGTTTTATCCAAGTAGTAATGAAGTTGCCTGTGAATGTCCAAGGAATGCAGGAGTCTTTCTCCTTTGTTCTGTGGATTTGGGAAGAAGGTGGGTAAGTGGATGGTTTGATTTAAAGCCACACTGGAAACCTCCTTAGGCATGAAGGAAGGATTAGTTCTTAGAGAAACTCTGTCTTGATGGAAAATGAGGAAATGTTCCACTGCCATTAGTGCCTGCAGCTCTGAGACTCTTCTAGCTGAAGTTATTGCTAGCAGCAGGGCAGTCTTCCATGATAGAAACTGTAGATCTGCAGAGAAAGCTGGTTCAAAGGGAGGTAGCGTACGTTTTTCCAGAACAAATTTGAGGTCCCATGTTGGTGTAGGTGCTCTCCTGGGGGGCCTAATGTTTTTTGCCCCTCTGAGGAACTGCCTTAAAAGTGGATGTGAAAATAAGGGTGGATCCGTGTTGTAGTGGGCTGAAATAGCTGATGCATGGATTTTAATGGAAGAAAAAAAAAGTCCTTTGTGCAACATCTCAGTTAAATACTGTAGAATCTGAGGCATGTGAGGCTGAAGTGTGTTTTGGCCTTTAGCTTGGTTCCAGGCGCAAAACCTTTTCCATTTGTCCGAGTAGGCCTTCCTGGTGCTGGGCCTCCTAGCTTCCAGAATAACATCCATAACTGCTTGGGAAAGAGGAGCTGGCTGGATGCTTAGGTGATTTGCCATGCAGCCAGATTTAAGGTTTTGAGCTGGCTGTGAAGCATCTGATTGTTTTGCTGTGTGAGCAAATGGGCAATTTGTGGTAAAATCCAAGGTGGGCCCTTGGCCATATTCCTCAATAGTGGGTACCAGTGCTGGCGTGGCCAGTCTGGGGCTATGAGTATCAGTCGTGGTCTCTCCTTTCTGACTTTCAGAAGCACCTTTGTGAGGAGAGGCAATGGAGGGAAGGCATATACTGTCAGGTTTTTCCAACTGAATGAGAGTGCGTCCACTTTCCAAGCTTGATGGTGAAGTGTCCTTGTACAAAATTTTGTTAGCTGATAGTTTTGAGGACTGGCAAACAGGTCTATGTCTGGAAGGCCCCATTTTTGAGTTATCATTGCAAATACTTGTGGATCCAGTTTCCACTCGTGGGGATCCATGATGTTTCTGCTGAGGTCGTCTGCCAATGTGTTCTTTTTTCCAGGCAGAAATTGAGCTTGTAACTGAACTTGGTAAGCCCCACAAGGTCATTGCTTGCCTGCATAGAGGGTAGGAGTGTGTACCCCCTTGTTTGTTTATGTACCACATTACTGTGGTGGTGTCCGTCCTTATTGTAAGTTGTCATGGATGTAATAGATTCTTGAAGGCTGTCAGAGCATTCTGTACAGCTAGCATCTCTGTTTGATTGATGTGCAGATTCCTTTGATCTGCAGTCCATATGCCTTGAATGCACTGTCCTGCCATGTGTGCCCCCCAGGCGTAGTCCGATGCATCTGTTGTCATAGTTTGCCTGGCTGGGGGCAAGGTGAAAGGCTGACCCTTGTTGAGGTGACATGCCTGTGACCACCATAGAAACTCCTGTTGTAGGCAGGGAATGAGAGATATCATTGTGTCCAAGCTGTGGCTGTGTTGAGACCATACGCTTTTTAGGTACCACTGTAATTTCCTCATATGCAGCTTTGCAAATGGTATTAGTAGTATGCAAGATGCCATGAAGCCCAAGGTCTGCAGAATTTTTCTTGCAGGTAGTTGGGTCTTTGTTGCCATTGTTTTGAAATATTGACTCAGTTGTAGTTGTTTGTCTGGCGTCAGATAAGCCTTCTGGACTGTTGTATTCAAGCTGGCTCCCAGGAATGTCATTTTGTGAGGGTACTAGTTTTGATTTCTTTTCATTTACTGTGTACCCCAGGCAACTTAGAAGATGTTTTACAAAAGCCAGATGTTGTAAGAGAATGTCCTTGCTTTCTGCTTGGATGAGGCAGTCATCCAGGTATGGGTATATTTGAATTCCTCTTTGTCTGCAGTATGCAATTACTGGTGCCAGGCATTTTGTGAAGACCCTGGGCACAGTAGATAAGCCAAAGGGCAGTGCAGAGAATTGGTAATGGGTTGAACCTGCAATGAAATGGAGGTATCTTCTGCAACTTTGTCTGATAGGGACATGCAGGTATGCCTCCTTGAGGTCCAACGTTACTAGTCATGCTTTCTTGCCCAACATGGGAAGAAGCTGCTGTAGTGTTAGCATCTTGAATTTGGGTACTTGTAAGAAGGTGTTTAGAATTGAAAGGTCCAGAATTGGTCTCCAGGCATTGTCCTTTCTGGGAACTAGAAAGAGTCTTGAGTAAAATCCTTGGCCTTGCTCTCGTGTAGGTACCAGTTGAATGGCTCTCATGTCCACGAGAGCTGTAATTTGTTTTTGTGCCTCTGCCCATTGATTTTGTGGCAGGTTTGGCATTCCTCTTTTCATTGGCAAGGTGTGAAAATGGAATCTGTATCCTCATGCAATTATGTCTAGGACCCATTTGTCCTTTCTGACAATGTGCCAGTTGTCTGAAAAAAGTGCGAATTTTCCTCCCAAGGGGGCTGCCAAGAGAGTGTTGCTTGGCCAGATGAGGTGCAAGTCATTGAGTTTGCCTTCTAGCAGTTTGGGGCCCGTCTTCTCCTCCCTTCTGTGTTGCAGTGCCCCATTGTCGAGGTTTGTATTGGACTTGTGGTTGTCTTCTGCCTCTTGGACGTCTGTATTTACCCCTCTGTGGTCTGTCAGTAGCTGGAAAGGACCAATTTTCTGTTGGCCAATTTCTGCTGAAGCGAAGGGGCTGTACCTGTAGAAAATCTTTGACTGTCTGCATAGATTTTGCCTTATTCTCCATTTTCTTTAAGACTTCTTCTGCTTTAACTCCAAAAAGAACATCCTGCTGTAAGAGAGCATCTAGAAGCTTTGCTTTAACATGATCAGGCAGAGTTTGTTCCTTTAACCAAGCATGCCTACGTATAACAGACCCAGTGACAGCTACTCTGCAGGAAGCCTCCAAAGAACCAAACCCACATTGTAAAGTATGTTTGCCCACCTGTTCAGTTGCATGCAACAGATCCTGTATTTCTTTCAATTCAAACTGTTGAGGGAGTGTGATCATTTTTTGTTTTAACTGAGACATTAGAAATTGCGGATATTTTAGCATGTGAAATTGGCAATTTAGTGCTCTCATAGCTAGAGTGGCTGAGGTGTAAACCCTTTCCCCCACCTGTCTAGTGTTCTGGAGTCCCTTTCAGACGGTACAGGATTTTTTGCCATAGAAGCCTTAGCCCCTTTGGGACCCTGGGAGATAGTCTCTGGATCAGCAACAGGGCTTTTATAAAGGAATTTGTGGGAGTCATGCACTCTATAGTATCTGTCAGGTTTGGCTGGAGCAGGAGGCAGAGAATCTGGGTTCAAACTAGATTCTAAATAAACATCATCCACAATGTCTAAAACTGGGGGGATGGCAAGTGATCTGTGCTGGGGGAGTAAAAGAAACTCTCTGAGCCTTTTCTTCGAGTCAGAGTAGTCCTGACCTTCCCAGTGAAAATGTTCCCTCATAGTGTGTAAAGTTTCCCCAAAGGAGTAGTCCAGGAGGAGAAGCTGAGGGAATAGAATCCTCAGCATCAGAATCTTCATAAGGGGAGGAGGAGTAATCTTGGTCCTCAGAGGAGCCTGAGGAAATAGACACTTGATCAGAGGAGGCATAATCTTCCTCTTGTCTAGGCCTTTTGTCGGGTGGGGGTTGGGAACCCCTGATTAAAGAGATCAAATCTTCAGCCATTTTGAGCATCTGTTTCTTAGGCATGGGGCTTGAACTGGAGACTGAAGTGCAGTCTTTTTAGATTTAATAG
The DNA here is from genome assembly GCF_019279795.1 of Protopterus annectens. Lineage (NCBI taxonomy): Eukaryota > Metazoa > Chordata > Ceratodontiformes > Protopteridae > Protopterus > Protopterus annectens. Next base: position 585,424,488 of record NC_056733.1, on the reverse strand, counting down.
GAGTCTTAAGCTTAGGATACGTTTTTATGGTGAGTGTCATCAGTATGAAGACGCCTTCAGAAACCGAAGGTGTTTCTGCAGCACTGACATCTCTTTCTGCAGTGTCGTCGGTAGGGGCTAAACAAAATGGCTGCATCGGCCTAGCACTCTCTGCCAAAGGTTCCGAAGCGATCTTGGGTTCCAGATCTGTGGTAGTCAGGGGCTGCGTTATAGCCTCACTGAAGACCGGTGAACCGGAGACCGGTCCAGCCAAGGCCTCGGAGTCTGGCTTGGGTCTAGGCTGCCTGTCCTTATCCTTGCATTTTTAGTGCACGCCGGTAGTCGGTTGCTCCGACAGCATTGTGTAGTTAAATTTTCTACCGTAGTGTCATGCAAAATCAAAGCGTCTTTTTATAGTACGCTTATTAAACCTAGCACAAAAACGACAACCAGTGATGTTGTGGTCTGGGCCTAGGCAAGGTATGCAGTAAGAATGAAAATCCTTATGAGGTATTTGCATCCCACAAGAAATACAATTGTTAACTTTTTCTGACATCGGTCTGAGGCAAGAAAAGTTTCCCCAATGGGGTACTTAGCTTTCTTGAAGACTTCGGATCTGAAATTCAACTTCGGAAATCTCAGGAGTCGGCCGACTGGCACTTGCGAACTGCTTCTGCTTCAGGCACCGTGCGGCAAGAAAGACTGAAGAAAATGGCGTCGGATGCATTATATATACCCCTGGTGCACTGACATCAGGGAAGAAGCGACAGCGACAGCAACCGAAGCCGGACCAAGACTTTGGAATTCCGGCCAACTGCGGGACCGCCTGACGACAGGATAACCCAAGTGTGATGACTGCAGCAGGGTAACACGATGAACTTCTACAGAACGAACTGGCACCCCACCTAAGTACCATGTTCAATCATAGCCTCACTTCAGGCTTTGTGCCCACTGAATGGCATACAGCGACGGTTATACCACTCCACAAAGGGGGAGTCACCACAGACCCCGGGAACTCCTGCCCCATTAGCCTGGTCTGCAAGGCCATGGAACATATCATCATGGAACTTATAAACAAAGACATTGGTAATCTCCAAATTCTGGACCCTACACGGTTCGGGTTTGTAAAAGGCAGATCATGTCTCCTAAACCTGACAGACTTCTCTGAAGCAGTCACCAAAGCCGTAGATGAGGGTAAGGTGGTTCACACAGCCTATCTAGATCTTGCCAAGGCTTTTGACACCATCCCCCATTCTGGAATTGTAGATAAACTCACTAAACTAGGTATAAATCCCTATGTCACAAGATGGGTTGCCAACTGGTTCACTGACAGAACCCACACTGTGAAAGTAGCAGACTCCAAATCTGACTTCAGACCAATGACAAGTGGAGTACCACAGGGTTCAGTCCTGGGTCCTCTCCTGTTTGGTATCTACTTCTCTGAAGTACAGGCTAACACAGAAGGTCTTTGGCTAATGAAGTTCGCAGATGACTGCAAACTGGGAGCCATAATCGAAACTTCTAATGATGTGGACATCCTACAAAAGGTCCTCACTGAGACAGATGCCTGGTGACAAAGCCATGGCCTCAAGCTCAGTGCCAAAAAGTGCATTGTCATTCCCTTTGGTAAAAACTCTGTATTCATGAACTATGACATAGGCAGTAGTATACTTAACAGCAAAAGTGTGATGAGACCTTGGGACACTGGTGGACAGTAGTCTCTCCTTTGATAATCACATCGCCACAGTAGTCAGGAAATCCTTCTATGTGGCACACCTAATCACAAAAGGTTTCTCATCCAGAAAAAAAGAGGTCATTGTTCCCATCTACTCATCACTCATTAGATCCATTATAGAGTACAACGGCCCTTTTGGTATGTACCTCACAAGACATCTACAACAACTGGAAAGGCCGCAGAAATACCTCAAAAAGAGGATTATTGGCCTCAAACAGATGCCCTGTGCAGACTGTCTCAAAAAACTCCAGGTTTACTCCATCGCATATCGCCTACTCAGAGGTGATTTCTGCCTAACATACAAAGCTATGTCAAACCCAGAGCTGTTAAAGAAATCCCAATCCCTCTGAGCTACACGCTCTAGGGACCTAAACCTTGTCACCACAATAAACAGAACATGCCAGAGGGATATATTCCTTTCCCAGAGACTTCCTATACTCTGGAATAAACTACTTGTAACAAACAAAGCTGTTCATTAGCACTCTTCAAGAAAAATCTTGCTGATTGGATGGGAAATAGGAAATTCACCCTGGGGATCACTTTTGTGGCTCTGCTCGACAGTGGCACAGGAAAATAATTTTCTTGGGTGGCAAAAGCCAGGGTATCTTTTTGGCTGGGCTTGCATAGGCCCTAGGGACGATAGCCTAGTATCTACCTATGAGGTGTGCCACATAGAAGGATTTCCTGACTGTTGTGGCGATGTGGTTATCTAAGTTGAGACCACTGTCCACCTGTGTCCCTAAGTCTCTCATCACACTTTTGGTGTTTAGTGTACTGCTACCTATGTGGTAATTCATGGGTACATGTTTTTTTCCAAAGGGATAACTATGCATTTCTTGGCATTAAGCTTGAGCCCATGGCTCTGGCACCAAGCATCTGTTTCTGTAAGGCCCTTTTGTAGAATATCAATATAATTTGGGGATTAAATAATGGCTCCCAGTTTGCAGTCATCTGTGAACTTTGTTAGAGTCCCTTAGTGTTGGCTTGTACTTCAGAGAAGTAGATGCCAAACAAGAGCGGTCCAAGGACTGAACCCTGAGGTACTCCACTTGTCTGGAGCTGGATTTGGAGTCTGCTACTTTTACAGTCTGGGTTCTGTCAGTAAGCCAGTTGGCAACCCATTGAGTGACATAGGGATTTATGCCCAGCTTAGTAAGTTTGTCTATGATTCCAGAGTGGGGGATGGTGTCAAAGGTCTTGGCGAGGTCCAGATAGGCTGTGTGGACTGCCTTACCCTCATCCACAGCTCTGGAGACTGCTTCGAAGAAGGCATTCAGGTTCAGGAGACAAGATCGGCCCTTCATGAACCCACACTAGAGATAAATTCACATTAGGTCTAGTTAGACTGGTTGCTGTCCAGAAAAACAAAGACAATGGCCCAACAATTTGCTCTAGGGCAGTGGGTAAGATCCCCATTCAAGTCCTTGCCAGTTACAGATTCCCCTCCATGGGTCATGACGCCCATGAAGCCTACTTAACCAAACTGAAGAAAATCCAAATTTTACCAAACACACTGGTTATGGGGGATTTCAATTTATTTATTTATTTCATTTTGTTAACTGGGAAAGTCCATTGGGCTAAGGTAGCCTGTTTTCAATGGAGGCCCAAGGAGAAAAGCTCCAGACAGAAAGACAATATAAAATGTATTACTACAGCATAAGAGAGCAGTAATTTAACATTCAATATACAGAAAGACAAATATGTTAAAAACATTGAAATATATGAAGTAAGTCAATCACTAAGATATTTACAAAAACAATAAATTCATTTTTCATTACTCCACTATCAACTGGGAAAACTACTCTAGCCCACACTCGCCAGAAATCAGACTAAAAAACTTCACCAAGGCAAACTATACTCCTAGGTGAATGTATAAATTCATTCCAAGCCCCACCCCAAGCTTAAAGTGGTAACTACGCCAAAGCATACACTAAAGCCCCATACAATCAATTGCATAAGTGTATAAACTCAGCTGTACCAGACAGAATTAAAGCCAGAGCCCCAAGTAAAATCAAGCTGTCATGGTGGACCTCCAGCATCAACAAACTTTACAATAAACAAAAAATTTGCTGTCCAGGAAAACAAAGACAAGGGCCCAACAATGAAAAAGCACCCTCCTCAGCCTTAACAGGCAAGTAAGGCAGCTTATCAAATCCTCCAAGAGCTCCTTTGAGAGAAACTTAGTAAGTACTGCCAAGGATAACCATAAGGCCTTTTACAGCTGTGTATGTAACCTAAAGGGTAGGATCCAAGCATGTGCAGAACTGATGGCCAATGGTATCACACACACTGACCCCACAGAGATATCAACCTGCTAGCAGATAGATTTGGCAAAATTTCACTCCCTTATCCCCTCCCAACTTACAGCAAACCCTAGCCCAACCCCACCCCCCACCTTACATATCTGAAGAGCAGGTCCTCAAAGCCCTGTCCAAGGCAAAGAACATGGCATTTATGGGAGCAGATGACATCCTAAGCAGTCTTCTAAACAGGCTAAAACATGAACTATCACCACCACTAAGTACCATTTTCAATCATAGCCTGACCACAGGCTTTGATCCTGTGGAATAGAGAACAGCTGCAGTTATTCTCATCCACAAAGGTGGCCTAGCAACAGAGCTGGGGAATTATAGACCCATAAGTCTGAACAGCCTCACCTGTAAGGCCACAGAATGTATCATTGTAGACGTCATAAATAAAGACATAGGTGACCTCCAAACCCTGGATCCTACCCAATTTGGCTTTGTAAAGGGCAAATCCTGCCTGTTAAATCTAGTGGATTTTTTTGAAATTGTGTTGAAGGCCACTGATGAGGGCAAATCTGCGCATGCAGTGTGCCTTTGACAATTCCGTATTCAGGCATTACCAATAAACTTAGAAAACTGAATGTAAACTCCTTCGTTGTAAGATGGGTTGCCAACTGTCTCACAAACTGGACACACACTATCAAAGTGGATGATTCCACATCAACCAGTAGACCTGTTACCAGCATGGGTGCCACAGGGGTCAGTGCTGGACCCCCTACTGTTTGGTATATACTTCTCAGAAGTTCAGGTCAAAACTAAAGGGTTGTGGCTGACCAAGTTTGCAGACGACTGCAAACTAGGTGCAATCATTGAATCCTCAGTATACTCCAGAAGGGTCTCACAGAGACCAACGACTGTGTATTCATCACGGTCTCAAACTGAATGCAAAGAAATACATAATCATTCCCTTTAGCACAAACAATGTCTGTTCACACTATCAAATCAATAACAATACACTAAGTACCCAGGGAGTGGTAGGGGACCTGGGATCACAGGTTGACGGCAACCCTTAACTTCGACTACCACGTGTCTGCTGTTGTAAGGAAATCTTTCTATGTAGCTCACTTGATTAGTAAAGGCATTGCCTTGAGAGCAAACAAAGTTATAACCCCACTATACTCGGCACTTATCTGGCCCATAGATTATAATGCCCCATTCAGTATGTACTGTACTAAGCACATACAGCAATTAGAGAGACCTCAGAGGTACTTAAAGAAGATCAAGGTCCTCCATGTGCCTTACATGGACAGACTAAAATCTATGTCACTATACTATGTATTGTATAGACTTCTTAGGGGGAGACTTATGCCTGGCCTACAGAGTCACCCAAGACCCAAATCTAATGAACTTAATGCATATCCATAAATCAAATGAGCCTAGGGATACTAGTTCCAGGGATGTAAATATGGCCTGAGACTTAAATAGGACATGCTGGAGAGACAGATTTATCTCCCAGTGACTGCCGCATCTTTGCAACAGGCTACCAATTCATGTGAGACAGAGTACCTCTATGACACTGTTCATGTGAGACAGAGTACCTCTATGACATTGTTCCAAGAAGAACCTGGATGAATGGATGGGGCAGTGTAAATTCTTACCAGGGATAGTGCCCACAACCCTCCTGGACATGAGCAGTCATCACTAAATACAATCTTTGGTATTGACGAGTACTTTTATGGTATTACATTGGGTTGAAACGGCCAGTCTTAAAATGACCTCCAGGTTGATAGCCTAGTAATCTCCTATGATCCTATAGATGCTCACAGATGCTTATTATAGCAGTAGGGATAACGTGTGATATTCCACAAAAGGTCCAATGTCTGGTTTTGACTTCCAGAGCTTTGTACCCTCCTCCTTGATTGGGCATACACCTCCTATGTGGATGTCAGCATATCTGTGGTACTAGACAGATCGCTATTCATGCCATCTTTAGTTCTTTCTTGCCCCTATCATCCCAGTGGTCTGGACCGAGACCAGAAAATAAGGCACATGGGTGGCATATGCTCCCAGGAATGACAGCCTAATCAGGGTCTAAACCTTCCATTGCAGATACTACATCAGCTTGATTTGGGAAGCTCTTTGAAAGGGTAAAGGAGAAGGGAAAGGAAGGAGAGAGGCTATTAAGTACCCACCAAATTCAGGAGAGCTAAAGAAAGGAAACACATTGGCAGAGACCAGGAAATATTACTGCAACAGTGAACAAACCTGAACATCTACGGTTACAGTATGTTACTAACACAGATACAATACGTTCACTGCTGCAGTAGTGATAATACTTGGGATGGGTTCCAGAGCTTATGAACCAGTGAGTGGCTGGCCATCAAAAGGTTTTGGTTATAGTAGGCCCTGTAGGATGGCCTTGGCAAATCCTGCCTTGGCTCTAGAGGTAATACCCAGGTTAGAATGTTTGGAGAAAGTATGGACAGATGACCCAGTAGCTGTCTCAAAGATAGCCTGTGTGTAGGGACTAGTCTTAGAAAGGCAATAGTGACTACTACAGTTCTTGCAGGATGGGCTCTCACATGCCCTGGTACTATCTTGTCATGGAAACAAAAATGCAGTAAGCTAGTCATTTTACAGTCAAATCTTAGTTGCCTGTGCACATCCAGGGTGTGCAAGATCTTTTCTCTCTTGTTCTGTGAGGCAGGAAATCATACAGGGAGGTTAATGGCCTAATTTAGAGAGACTACCACTTTGGGCATGAAGGTGAGATTGGTGTGGAAAGTTATCCAGTCCTTGTGGAAGATGAGAAAGGGTTGTTTGCACAAGGGCCTACAGTTTTTTTTGGCTTTCCCACAGGACCTTGCACTATGTCTCTTCCAAACACATCCAATCAGCCCATTCCTTCTGTGGGGGATGGGGGTAAAGTAAGTGAAGCATTCCTGGGCTAGGTAAGAGCTCTACAGCCCATTCATTCATGCCTCAGAAGCTGTATTAGCATCCATATTCCTTAAGCAGAGAGCTGGGTGGTAGGGAGCAGGCCAGTTTGCTGGTTCTGCTGGTGGTCTCCCCTCCCCTAGTAGAGCCTCCCCACTGCAGTGGCTCTTTGAATTCCACCACACACTGTTGTAGTGATGAACATGCCACTGCATGCAGGATCTTCTGGTTCATTTTTTGTATCGTGTGTTCCCTAGGACCATATTCCATGGGGTCAATACCTACTGCTCTTGCAAGGTGTCAACCAAGTGGTAAGTTACAGCCGCACTCTTCCTCACAAGTTAGGAAAGCTGCCACCAGCCTCCCATGCAAGGGTTGCCTGCTCTGTTGTCCGAGATTTGCCCCTCAGTGTCATGGAGCTGGCAAGGGCCCACAATTTTGATATCCTTTTTTACAAATGTTTTGGCCAGGCAAATATCTGAGGGTTTCAGCAGCTGCTTCTGGCTGGCTCAAAGGGTGGCAAAGTTAACTTTTCCAACTCATAATGGAGGTACCATGCTGGAATTATTGGGAGGCCTCAGATACCAGACCCCTTTTAAGGGATTGTTTAATTGGTAGCAGGAATAAATAGGATATTCCACGGTTGGCAGACTGGAACTGCAGACACATGTACCTGCATTGGTGCATAAGTCAATCCTGATGTGTAAAGGTCTGACAGAGATAGTTCAAGATTGAGGACACTGATCTATTTGGTTTCCTAGCCTTCTCAGAAAATGTGTCTAAAAGGGATGAAAACTAGAACGTACAAAATGTTAGCCTTAGGGTCTTCAGGCTGGGGTTCTACAAGTGACCCATTGTTTTCAGTCAATATGAACACATACCAAGGCAGTACAACAGGCTCTGTCACAACCACACAGAGTAGGAAGCAAAACCAGTGCTGTCTTAGCCAAAAAGAATTGGTCAGTAACATTTCTGTCTGTTATCCCTTATATTCTGTATCACCCCAAAGAGGAGAGGGGTGGAAGGAAAGGCAGAGAAAAGTACAGTTATGTTCACTTACCATAAATGTAGACATTCGAGTCTATTCACTGTTGCAGTCATCACATTTGGGTTATCTGCCTGCAGGTAGCCCTCAGCCGGCCTGAATACCAGAGTCTTCGGATTTCTGCATCGATGCTGTCTCCTCTTCCATGATGTCAGGGGTATAAAACATGCAGCTGATGCCATTACATCAGTTTTTCTTGCCCCATATGTCAGGTGCCTCCACAAAGGGAAGCAATTAAATGGTATAGTGAACCCCTACCAAAAAGCAAATACAGAGGAAAAAATAAATATACCAACCAGAAGGAGAGGTAGAGCCCAGAGAAGTCAGGGGGCTGGGGGGAGGGTAACCAGGACTGCAACAGTGAAGACACTCGAACATCTACATTTATGGTAAGTGCACAAAACTGTACTATGTTCTTCATGTTTCACTGTTGCAGTCATCACATTTGGGTTGATTCCCAAAACTAAGGAAGGGAGGAGGTAGTTAAAGAGAATTAGGGCCAGCTATTAAGCCCTGCAAGACTGCAGTGGCAAAACCAGTTTTGAATTTAGAAAAGATAGGCAAGTGGTAATGCTAGGTGAAGGTATGTACAGAGCTCCAGGTGGCAGCTTCTAGGATGTTCCTGGTAGGGACCCCTCTGAGAAATGCTGCAGAGGTGGATGTAGCCCTGGTTTAATGTGATCTTATCCCCTGTGGGGTAGGTTTGCCATGGTGCTTGTAGCAGAAATGAATGCAATGGGCTAGCCATTCTGAAATGGTTTGCTTTGAAATGGCCTTTCCCTCTGCCCCTGCAGCAAAGCTAACAAGCAGCTGCTCATATTTTCTGATAGGCTTAGCCCTGTCCAAATAGAATCTAAGTTGTCTGTGCACATCCAGAGAGTGCAGTATTTATTCTCCTTTGTTTTGTGGATTAGGAAAAAAAGTAGGCAAATGAGTGGACTGATTTAGGGCCACAGAAGACACAACCTTGGGCATAAAAAGCAAGGATTAGTCCAGAGGGAAACCCTGTCTGCATGGAAGATAATGAAGGGTTCCACTGCCATGAGGACCTGTAATTCGGACACTCTTCTTGCTGAAGTGATGGCTAGAAGGAAGGCTGTTTTCCAAGAAAGGAATTTCAACTCTGCTGTAGCAGCTGGTTCAAAGGGGGGGGGGTGAGCTTTTCCAATACAAAGTTAAGATCCCAGGCTGGAGTGGGAGCTCTCCTGGGAGGGGGGGGGGGTCTTAAATTTTTGGCCACTCTAAGGAATTGCTTTAGCAAGGGGTGAGAAAAGAGGGGTGGTTCAGTATTATAATGTGCTGAAATGGCAGAGGCATGAATTTTAATTGACGAGAAGGATAGGCCCCTGTGGAGCATTTCTGTTAAGTACTGTAGAATATGAGGTAGGTTGGGCACCATTGTGCCCATTCCCTGAGCCAGACTTCAAGAGCAGTATCTTTTCCACTTTTCAGCACAGGATTTTCTAGTACTAGGCCTCCTTGCCTCCAGAATTACATCCAGTACCTGCTTACTGAGAGATGTTAAGGGAGAGCTCAAGGAATAAGCCAGGCTGCAAGGTTCAGGGTTTGAAGCTGAGGGTGCAGAATCTGGCCCACCTGCTGAGACAGCAGGGAAGGGATCTGAGGCAGGTGCCATGGTTGTAGCAGTGTTATACTGTGCAAGAGGGAGTACCAGTGCTAGCGTGGCCAGTCTGGTGCAATCAGTATTGCCCTTGGCTTGTCCTGTTTGATCTTTAGTAGGACCTTTGAGAGGAGAGGCAGAGGGGGAAAGGCATACACTGAGAGGCTTTCCCAGGTAAAGGACAGGGCATCCACTTTCCAAGCTTGGCTGTGGGGAGTTCTTGTGCAGAATTTGTGCAATTGGTAGTTCTGAGGGGAGGCAAACAGGTCTACCTTTGGCGTCCCCCATTTGTTCCTCAAGAGGTTGAATATTTTTGGTTCTAGTTTCCATTCCTGTGGGTCCATGAGATTTCTACTTGTCGTCTGCCAGTGAATTTAGTTTGCCTGGCATGAATTGAGCCTGTGGGTGTACTTGGTAGATCAAGGCTGTGTTCCACAGAGCCATGGCTAGTCTGCAGAGGGGGTATGAGTGGGTTCCCCCCTGCTTTTTTATGTATCACATAACTGTGGTGTTGTCTGTCTTTACCAATAGTTGTCTTGGAGAATACGGTCTTTGAAGGCTGTCAGAGCATTCTGTACAGCTAACATTTCTTTTTGATTGATATGCAGGTGCATCTGTCTCTGGGTCCATTTGCCCTGAATGCACTGCCCTGCCATGTGAGCCCCCCATGCATAGTCTGATGCATCTGTTAGGGTTTGTGCAGCAGGGGTAGAGTGAAAAGGAGTCCCTTATTGTGGTAGCAAGCCTCTGCCCACCAAAGCAACCCTGTCTTGATACAAGGAATGATCAAAATTATGGTTTCCAGTTCCTGAGAATGTTGACACCATAGGCTTTTTAGATACCATTGGAGTTTCCTCATACGCAGTCTCCCATATGGAATTAGTAAAATGCAAGAGGCCATGAACCCTAGGGCTTGCAGTATTTCCCTTGCAGATAGCTGGGGTTTTGTGGCCAATAGTTTGAAGTAGGTTGTCAGATAAACTTTTTTCTCCGGAGTGAGGAATGCCATCTAGGAAGTTGTGTTCAAGCTTGCTCCCAGGAATACATTCTGTTGACAGGGTACTAGGTGAGATTTCTTTTCGTTGATGGTGTAACCCCAGTTAGGTTAGAAGTTTCTTTATGAATGCCAGGTGTTGTAATAGCAAGTCCTGGCTTTCTGCCTGAATCAGACAATCGTCCCAAGTATGGGTAAATTTGAATATTTCTCTGCCTGCAAAATGCAATGGCTGGAGCTAGACACTTTGTGAATACCCTGGGCACAGCAGATAAGCCAAAGGAAAGTGCAGAGAACTGATAGTGCATGGAGCCTGCCCTGAGACATAGGTATTTCCTCAAGATTCCCTTATTGGGATGCGCAGGCAAGCTTCCTTTAAGTCTAGGGTTGCAAACCAGGCATCCTTGGCTAGCATGGGAAGATGCTGTTGCAGAGTTAGCATTTTGAATTTTGGAACTACCAGAAAGGTGTTGAGAATAGAGAGGTCCAGGATAGGATGCCAGGAGTTGTCTTTTCTGGGTACCAGAAAAAGTCTTGAATAAAAACCTTGTCCCCTTTGTTATGCTGGGACAGGCAGAATAGCCCTGATATTGAGAAGAGAGAACCTGCTAATGGGCCTCCACCCATTGATTTGGGGGTAGGTCTGGCTAACCATTTGGGGTCAGTAGGGTGTGGAAGTGGAATCTGTATCCTTGGGAAACTATGTTCAAAACCCATTTGTCCTGGGTATTGAGTTCCCAGTTTTTTGCATGCATGGCGAGTTTTCCTCCTAAGGGAGCAGGTAGTAGAGCAGGGCTTGGAAGGGTTAAGGTTAAGTCATTGTGCCATTATTCCATGGGGGGTGGCTTACTACTGCTTTGGAGGTGGGAGCCACCCACTGCTTAGGTCTGTGCGTAGCCTGGGACTGTTGCCTAGGTAGTCTGCTGTTCCTGGGTTTAGACTGAAAAGGCCTAAAGGGAATGGAAAGGACCAGTTCTTTAAAGGCCAATGCCTACTGAATCTGGGAGGCTGTACTTGAAGGAAATCTTAACAGTTTGCATAGATTTAGCTTTTTCCTCCATCCTTTTGGGGACTTCTTCTGCTTTGTTGCCAAAAAGGCGGCCTTGGTTTAAGGGAGCATCCGGTAATTTAGCTTTTACATGATCTGGCAAATTTTGTTCCTTAAGCCAAATATGCTTTCTAAGTACAGCCCCAGTGACAGCAGCCCTGCAAGATGTTTCTAAAGCATCAAAACAACATTGCAAAGTATGCTTACCAACTTGTTCTACAGAATGCATTAAATCCTGTAATTCTGTGTTCAGTACAGTCAAGAATCAACATAATTTTGTGTTTAAGTAGCCCCATAACATGCTGCTGATACTTTAACATATGAAACTGGCAATTTAAAGCCCTAATGGCCAAAGTAGCAGGTGCATACCTTCTTACCCCATCTGTCTAAGGCACTAGAATCTCTATCAGAAGGGGTAAGATTTTTGGCAGTAGTAGCCTTAATGCCTTTTGGTCCTTGGGAAATGGTCTCTGGATCCGCAGAGGGATTCTTGAAGAGGAACTTGTGAGAGTCAGGTACTCTGTAATACCCGTCAGGTTTTCTGGGAGCTGGAGGTAAAGTGTCTGGGGAAAGGCTAGATTCCAGGAAGGCATCATCTACAATGTCCAGAACAGGAGGCATAACTAAAGGCCTGTGTTGAGGTAGGAGTAAGAATTCCCTAAGCCTCTTTTTGGAGTCAGAGTAATCCTGGCTTTCCCAGCAGAAATGCTCCCTAAGAGTGTGCAAGATTTTACTGAAAGAAAAATCTTCTGGAGGGGAAACAGAGGGAATGGAATCCTCTGCATCAGAATCCTCATAAACAGATAAGGGCAATTCCTGGTACTCAGAAGGAGCAGAAATATCAGATTCCTGGTCAGAAGAATCAGAAAGAAAATCAGTTCTAGGTATCTTAGATGGGGAAGGCCGGCTTCCCCTAATTAAGGTAATAAGGTCTTCAGCCATTCTAAGCATTTGTTTTTTAGGCATATGGACCTGAGCCTGTGGTTTGGTTGTCGGTTTTCTAGGCGTGGTGCAAGTTTTAGGCCTGGATGAAAACAATGGCATGGGTTTAAAATTTAAGTCTGTAGGCCTGAATACACCCTCAGAAGCTGGTGCCTGCACAGCAGCTCCGGACCCATCCAAGGTAAAGACATCCACAGGTTCCATAATCGAAGAAGCATCACATGGCATACCGGACTCCGAATGGGCCTCAGTAGAGGCCTGCGAATCTGAAGTAGTGGGTATCAGGGGCTATGAAAGTGCCTCTCTGAGTACCAGCGGATTGGCGACTAGCTTAATGGAAGCATCGTCGGCAGTTTTGGACCTATGCGGTCTGTCTCTGTCTTTATCCTTACATTTTTTTGGAGGAATGGTAGTTGGATGGCTTAATGAAGCCATTTCGCAGTACTGAGACAGAGTACAAAAGTAATTGGCTGCAAGGACAGCCTGACTACGAATATTTTGGGGGTTGAACAAGGCACAAAACTGACAGCGAGGGATGTTGTGGTCTGGGCCTAAACAGGGGATGCAGTACGAATGAAAATCTCTATGAGGTATTTGCTTTCCGCAGGTAAGACAATTGTTAACTTTTGGAGCAAGGAAAAGAATTCCCAATGGAGTACTTATCTTTTTTGAAGACTTCGGATCTGAAACTCGAAAATGAAAATTTCAGGAGTCGGCCGACCGGCACTTGCAAACTGCTTCTGCTTTGGGCACCACAAGAAAGACTGATGTAATGGCATCAACTGCATGTTTTATACCCCAGGCTGACAACCTGACGTCATAGAAGAGGAGATGGCATCCGACACAGAAATCCAAAGACCCTGGTATTCAGGCCGGCTGAGGGCTACCTGCAGGCAGATAACCCAAATGTGATGACTGCAACAGTGAAACACGAAGAAAGTACAGTTTTGTACCTACCATAAATGTAGATGTTCGAGTGCTCATACAGCTGCAGTCATTACAGATGGGTTATCCTGCCGTCAGGCGGGTCCTCGGTCGGCCGAATTCCAAAGTCTAGGTCCGGCGTCGGTTGTTGTCGCTTCTTCCCTGATGTCAGTGCGGCAGGGGTATAAAAGAGGCAGCCAACGCCATTTTCTTCAGTTTTTCTTGCCCCAGATGTCAGGTGCCCCCAGAAGGAAGGCAAAACATAATATTATGCAAACATGCAATGTAGATAAATCAAAAACAGTAGTTGCAAGCAAATACACCATAAAAGAATACCCCAAATAGGTTGTATGAGGCCTGTCCTAAGAGGGGATGGAGGGAGGGTAACCTGGACTGCAGCTGTATGAGCACTCGAACATCTACATTTATGGTAGGTACAAAACTGTACTATGTTCATCGTGCATACAGCTGCAGTCATTACAGATGGGTAGAATCCCAAAGCTAAGTAAGGGTGGTAGGTACTAAGTGGAACTAGGAGGGGCTAGGATGCCCTGCAGGACTGCTGTGGCAAAACCCGCTCCAGATTTAGAGTATGGTGGAAGGTGATAGTGCTTGGAGAAAGTGTGCACTGAACTCCAAGTAGCTGCTTCCAAAATGTCCTTGGTAGGGACCCCCTGAGGAAAGCTGCAGAGGTAGCTGTAGCCCTGGTGGAGTGGGATCTGATGTATACCGGTACAGATTTCCCATGAAATGAATAACAAAAGCGTATGCAGTGGGCTATCCATTTTGAAATTGTCTGTTTGTAAATAGCCTTTCCTTGAGCACCTGTAGCATAGGACACAAAGAGCTGCTCAGATTTCCTGAATGACTTTGTTCTGTCCAAGTAATAACGAAGTTGTCTGTGAATGTCCAAGGAATGTAGCAGTCTCTCTCCTTTGTTCTGTGGATTTGGATAAAAGGTAGGTAAATGAATAGTCTGATTCAAAGCTACACTGGATACTACCTTTGGCATGAAGGTAGGGTTGGTTCGTAAAGAAATTCTGTCCTGATGGAAAATGATGAATGGTTGCACAGCCATGAGGGCCTGTAGCTCCGAAACCCTGTGTGCTGAGGTAATAGCCAAAAGGAAGGCTGTTTTCCATGACAAGTATTGTAGCTCTGTTGAAGAAGCCGGCTCAAAGGGAGGCAGGGTCAGCTTTTCCAATACGAAGTTGAGGTTCCAAGCTGGGACTGGTGGTTTCCCTGGGGGTTTTATATTTTTTGCCCCTCTGAGGAACTGCCTTAATAGAGGATGTGAAAATAAAGGAGGATCTGTATTGTACTGTGCAGAAATGCCTGAAGCGTGGATCTTGATGGAGGAGAAGGAAAGGCCACTGTTTAACATCTCAGCTAGGTACTGTAAAATTTGAGGTATATTTATTACCCAAGGATTCTGGCCCTTTTCTTGATTCCAGGAACAAAATCGTTTCCATTTGGCAGAGTAGGTTTTTCTAGTAGAGGGTCTTCTGGCCTCCAAGATGACATCCTGCACCTCCTTGGAGAGGAGAGTCTGTTGGGAAATTAAGGTATTCTCCATGCAGCTAGATTTAAGGTTTTGAGCTGGCTGTGAAGGGTTTTGTAGTTGTGCTGGGACAACAGAAGAGGAACTAGAGGTAGGATCCATGGTGGTGAGTGTGACAGGCTCTTTAGGAGAGGATACCAGTGCTGTCGTGGCCAGTCTGGAGCAATGAGAATCATTTGTGGCCTCTCTGCTCTGGCTTTTAGAACTTTGGTCAGTAGAGGAAGAGGCGGGAAGGCATACACTGTCAATGTTGTCCAATTGAAGGAGAGTGCGTCCACTTTCCAGGCCTGTGGATGATAGGTCCTTGAACAGAATTTTTTCAACTGGTAATTTCTGTGGGTAGCTAATAGATCTATGTCTGGCTGTCCCCTTGCCTGAGTTATCTTTGAGAAAACTTGAGGATGCAACTTCCATTCGTGTGGGTCTGTCATGTTTCTGCTTAAGTTGTCTGCCAGTGTTTTCCTTCCCTGGCAGGAATTGTGCCTGTAGTTGAATTTGTAATTCCAGAGCTGTGTTCCACAGGGTCATGGGCTTGCCTGCACAGGGGGTATGAATGAGTTCCCCCCTGTTTATGTACCACATGACTGTGGTGTTGTCTGTCCTTATCAATAGCTGGCCTGGATGCAGTAGGTCCTTGAAGGTCATAAGAGCATTTTGCACGGCTAGCATCTCCTTTTGGTTGATGTGCAGGTGCTTCTCTTTTTTGGGACCATTTTTCCTGAATGCACTGATCTGCCATGTGTGCTCCCCAGGTGTAGTCTGAGACGTCCGTTGTGATGATTTGAGTTGCTTGAGGTAAACAGAAAGGGAGACCTGTGTTTCTTTGGCATGCTTGAGCCCACCACAAAAATTCCTTTTGAAGGCATGGAATGAGTGGTATAATTGTTTCCAAGCTGTGGCTGTGTTGAGACCATAAGTTTTTTAGGTACCATTGTAGTTTCCTCATATGCAGCTTTGCACATGGTATCAGTAGGATGCAAGATGCCATGAATCCCAGAGTCTGCAGGACTTTCCTTGCAGTTAGTCTGGTTAAAGTTGCCATTTTGTTGAAGTATTGAGACAGTTGCCCTTGTTTGTCTGGCATGAGGTAGGCCATCTGGGTGGTTGTATTTAAGCTGGAACCCAGGAAAATTATCTGTTGAGAAGGTATTAGTTTTATTTTCTTTTTGTTCACTGTGTATCCCAGGTAGTTTAACAGTTTTATTACAAACGCCAGTAGCTGCAATAGAATGTCCTTGCTGTCCGCTTGGATCAGGCAATCGTCCAGATACGGGTATATTTGTATTCCCTGTTGTCTGCAGAAGGCAATTACTGATGCCAGGCATTTCGTAAACATTCTGGGTGCAGTAGATAAGCCAAAGGGCAATGCAGAGAATTGGTAATGGGTTGAACCTGCAAGGAATCTGAGGTATCTTCTGCAATCTTGTCTGATAGGGACATGCAGGTATGCCTCCTTGAGGTCCAACGTTACCAGCCAAGACTCCTTGCCCAGCATGGGAAGAAGCTGCTGTAATGTGAGCATCTTGAATTTTGGTACCTGTAGATATGTGTTTAGGAAGGATAGGTCTAAGATGGGTCTCCAATCTTTGTCCTTCCTTGGTACCAGAAATAGTCTTGAATAAAAACCTTGACCTTGTTCTTTTGCAGGTACCTCTTGAATTGCTTTCATATCCATGAGAGCAGAAATTTGTCTTTGGGCCTCTGCCCATTGATTTTGTGGCAGGTTTGGCAAGCCTCTCATTTTTGGAAGGGTGTGAAAGTGGAACCTGTAGCCTCTTTATATAATGTCCAGAATCCATTTGTCTTTTGTAACAATGTGCCAGTTTTTTGAAAATAATTCCAGTTTTCCGCCCAAAGGTGCTGCCATTATAGCTTTGTTTGGCAGGCATAGGGGGAAGTCATTGTGTCTGTTTTCTAAATGACTGTGTCTATCTTCTCCGCCTCTTGGGGGTGGTGCTTGTCACTGTGTAGCTCTGTAAGATCCTTGAGGTTGTCCTCTACCCCTTGGGCGTCTGTATCTGCCCCCTTGAGGTCTGTCCGTGGCTGGAAAGGACCAATTTTTTAAAGGCGAGTTTCTGCTGAAGCGTGGAGGTTGCACCTGCAAGAAATCTTTAACTGTTTGCATAGATTTCGCTTTTTCCTCCATTTTCTTTAGTACCCCCTCAGCTTTAACACCGAACAATACATCTTTTTGAAGTGGTGCATCTAATAACTTTGCTTTGACATGATCTGGTAAGGTTTGCTCTTTGAGCCAAGCATGTCTACGTAAGACAGACCCTGTGACAGCAGCTCTACATGAGGCCTCTAAAGCATCAAAACCACACTGCAAGGTATGTTTACCCACTTACTCTGCTCCATGCAACAAATCCTGCAACTCTTTCAAATCTGGTTGTTCTGTTTGTGTCATTTTGCTTTTCAGCTGGGATAACAAAAACTGTTGGTACTTTAACATATGAAATTGACAGTTTAATGCCCTCATGGTTAAAGTGGCTGATGTATACACCTTTTTCCCTCCACCTTTCTAATGCTCTGGAATCTCACTCTGAAGGTAAAGGGTTTTTAGCAGTAGAGGCCTTAATCCCCTTGGGACCCTGTGAAATTGTTTCTGGGTCAGCAGTATGGCTTTTATAAAGGAACTGGTGAGAATCAGGAACCCGGTAATACCTGTCTGGTTTAACAGGGGCTGGAGGTAAAGAATCTGGATTAAGACTGGCTTCCATCATCCAAAATATCTAAAACAGGAGGGATAGCCAGGGGCCTATGCTGGGGGAGCAGTAGAAATTCCCTGAGCCTTTTCTTGGAATCTGAGTAATCTTGGCCTTCCCAGTGGAAGTGCTTCCTCAATGTATGCAGGGTTTCCCCAAAAGAGTAGTCCTCGGGGGGGGAGACTGAGTGAATAGACTCCTCAGCAGACCTCCCAACCGTCCCGAATTACTCGGTTTTTACCGAGTTTTGGGGGTCCAAATGAAGGGGTGCCACGATTCCCGAGTGGCACCCTTCATTCATTCTTGCATTTGTTTTTATTTTTAAAATTTTTTGAGCTGGCGTCATCGCTAGGCGCGATGACGCCAGCTCAGTCAGTGCTACCAGCCAGTCAGAATTGAGCTCAAGGAGCTCACATCATCATTTCCGGCTGGCTGCGAGCAGGCGGGAATGGGAAGTGCTTTGAAAATTTGAAAAGAAGCATGCTGGCGACGGCGTTACAAGCTTACTGTGTCGAGAGAAGAATGCTGGCTTTACTTATGCTTCTGACAGTGGGAGTCGGGACTTAGTAGTATATATTGGGTTTGCTTTGAGAGAGGGACTTTGCTGATGCTGCCTTTTCGAATGGAAACTGCTGACTTTGCTGCTTGCTTTGTACAAGTGACGAACTTTGCTTCTGCTGCCGTTTTGGATGCTGACTGCGAAGAGAGGGACTTGGCTTCTGCTGCCATTTCAGAGGCTGACTGCTGGCTGGCTTTGGACTTTGCTGGGAAATGGAATTAGGACGGTCACAGAGGTAAGGGAAGTGTATGTGTGTGTGTGTGTGTGTGTGTGTGTGTGTGTGTGTGTATGCAGCAAGCGCTT
This sequence comes from Protopterus annectens, assembly GCF_019279795.1. Lineage (NCBI taxonomy): Eukaryota > Metazoa > Chordata > Ceratodontiformes > Protopteridae > Protopterus > Protopterus annectens. Next base: position 585,405,889 of record NC_056733.1, on the reverse strand, counting down.
CTGTGTGTGTGTGTGTGTTTCTTAATTAATACACTGTATTTACGTGCCTTATTCTTTGGGATTTTGTTTTGTTGTGTTCATAATTTTGTAATGACAGAATGGGAAGAAAAATTCATATTTGATTGTGAATATGTTAAAAAAGAAAATCTGATTATCTTGCATATGTTTCTAATATAAGATAAAGAAAGGAGACTGGTATAAACCAGAAAGATTCATACATAAATGCATTATATTCTTTTTTTTTGTTTTTTCAGGATAAATAACAGAGTAGTGTTAACTTTATTCATACTGCCAATTATACCATATGTCTTTTGAGTGAGAAGCTGTGTAAGATGCCTATGGCTTATACTACTGTCATTCTATGTATAGTGTGGATGTGGAAGTAGACTTTTATGATGGAACTGTTCTGAATTGGGCAACTATGTTATTTGTTCATGCATTTTATTTCACTGCCTACAGTACAGCTTACTGGAAAAATGTTAAAATAATGTAAAATGCGCTATAAAAAGTGTGTTGTAGTGTACAAGGAATATAATTGAATAAAGTCAGGAAGGTGTATCAAAGAAAAGAGCACATGTATGTTTCTTGTTTTGTGTGCAAGAGGCCAATGATTTGAAAACAGCCCACAGGTGATTTTTAAACACGACTGACAAAATGCATTTTCTTTGGATGTGGTGTGGGCTTCAATGAATGAGTTTCAAGGGCAGGGAAGTCTTAATGCCAAGTCTATTTTCATTGTGAGACAGTATTGCTTTGTTTACCAGATGTTTATTAGTGTTTGGGCATTGTTGTGCTGTAAAATGTAAAAATAATATCCAAATAATCTTTGTAGAAGTAAAGCAGTATGCAAACATTAGTGTTTATGATAAATGGGGCAAAATAGCCGGGTGACGGGACATTGGAATGGCTGCAGGGGGACTCTGGGGCCATATCTTGGTCATCTGTTCAGTTTACGTTTGAAAGTTGGTATCCCACAATTCCATTGGAGTGGGTGGGGTTACGTAATTATGTATGCAAATTAGATGTTAATCAGCGTACAGATTTGTACCTATTTTTCATGGGCCTTGTCCAGATTTTTGATGATTCCAGGTTGAGAGGTATGCTCCTCAGCATCAGAGTCTTCAAAAGGGGAATAGGCATAATCCTGGTCCTCAGAATGGTCTGAGGTAATAGAAGCCTGGTCTGAGGAAGGGTAGTCTTCCTCCAATCTGGGTCTTTTGTCAGAGGGGGGTTGAGAACCCCCTGATGAGAGTTGTCAAATCCTCAGCCATTTTAAGCATCTGTTTTTTAGGCATAGGGCCTTGAGAGGAGGTCTGAGGACCCTGTTTTTTTAGTTTTGATGGCAGCTTTAGATTTAGTGAAGGCTTTAATAGAGAAGGTGGTAGGCCTGAAGACGCCTTCAGAAATGGCAGGCCTCACTAAATTTTCAGTTTCTCCGCCAAGAGTGGTGTCGGTATCTGCAGTGGGAATGGAGACCGAGGAGCCTGTGACCTCGGGTACTGAAGACACCGGTAAAATAGTTTCATCGGTAGTCAGGGGCTGTGTAGGCGCCTCACTGAGAACTGGAGAACCGGTAGTCGGCCTAAGCGTGGTCTCAGTACTCGGTGCGGACCTCGGATGTCGGTCCTTGTCTTTGCGTCTTTTTCCTAAAACTGGCGTCAGTGTATCAGACGACATGATATAATTAAATTTTTTGCCAAAATAATGAAGGGCGAACTCCGCCCGGCGCTTAATAGTGCGCTTGTTGAACCTAGCACAAAAACGGCAGGCCGAGATGTCGTGGTCTGGCCCTAAGCAAGGTGTACAGAAAGAGTGAAAATCCTTATGCGGTATTTGCTTCCCACAAGAAATGCAATTATTAACTTTGTCTGACATCGGTCTGAGGCAAGAAAAGTTTCAAGCGGGTACTTCGCTTTAAAGAAGACTTCGGCTGAAATACTGTTCGTAAATCTCAGGAGCTGGCCGACCGGCACTTGCGAACTGCTTCTGCTTCGGGCACCGTGCGGCAAGAAAGACTGAAGAAAATGGCGTCGGCTGCCTCTTTTATACCCCTGCCGCACTGACGTCAGGGAAGAAGCGACGACAACCGACACCGGACATAGACTTTGGAATTTGGCCGACCGAGGACCTGCCTGATGGCAGGATAACCCATCTGTAATGACTGCAGCTGTATGCACGATGAACATCATCATACCTAACCAGTTTATTGAGAAAACACCTTGTGATTGGTGTCCGTTAGCAGTTTATTTTCTGGTATTGCAAAAACATCAGTTTCTGATATATTCCACATGTATGCAAAAATCCCAAAATCCATTTAGGAGGATATGCTTCTGTTTTGGTCAACTGGTCTGTAAAGACATTTGCCTAAGAAGGGATGTAAGATGTCCTCCTGAGGTCACACCTTACTCCTTGGCCATGCCACCATAGGTAGCACGCACAAGATGTATGGGGGACATTACACCCCTTCTCATTCATATACCACATCATTGTTATGCTGGGCAGGGCTCCCTACCTGCCAAGTCTGCTTGAAGGCTTTTATAGCTAAAATTACTGTTAGCTGTTCTTTACTATGGATGTATTTTTTCCTCTAAGTTTTGTTCCAGGTCCCCTGAATCCTCAATTTCCTTAAGATGCCCTCCCATGCTATACCTGAGCAATCTGTAGTATCTGTCCAAATGTTAGAGCCAAATTTGAATGATGATAACCCAATACAGGTTCACCTCTTATATCTATCATGAAAGCTTTTCCAAATGCAAAGTAGCAGGGGAAATGGGCTCTACAAAGACATGCATGCTGGTATCTGTTTCTCAGGAAACCACTGCAGTTTTCCATGTATGGTCTCTGTCAGGGGAACTACCAGGATTGTGGATGCAATGTATCTGGTGTTCCCCTGTATTCACAGGAACTTTATGGCAGTAATCTGACTGTACTACGCTACAGGAGTAAAATATGAGGTCAGGAATAGCACTTTCTATGAAGAAATTTCCCAGTGTCCATAAGGTTTCCCAGGCATGAACTCTGCTTGTTAGGAGGCTGTGACTTTGGCCCATGTTCGGAGAAAAGTTTCTGGAAATAGCCCGGAGTATGTAGATAAATTAAAGGGCAAGCAAGTAAATTGGTACTGAGTATCTCCCTGCTTTGTTTCATGTACTGCCTGCCTACCTGCCTGTTTGTTCTATCTATAGGAATATTGAGGTAGGCATCTTTCAGCACTAGGGTAACGGTGAAGGCTTAAGTGAAAAGGACAGGCAGAAGGGCCTGCAAGATTTGCTTTTTGAACTTTGGTACTTTTACAAATTTGTCTCTGATAAGTTTACAATTGGCCACAAAGGGCTTAGGTAAAAACATGTTCTTCTTGCTTTACTGTTGTGTCTCTATAACCGTAACTCAGAAAGACCTGTAGTACAGCTTTGTTGAAATGTCTCTGCTCTCTGGGTACTTGCGGGAATGACTGGAAATATTGCTCTTTTCATAAATCCAAAATTCATAGAACCCAAGTACCTTCAGTGATTCTCTTCCTCTCCTTTGCTAGCAGTCCAAAATTATCTATGTTTTCAATGGGGACAGGAATGTCTTTTGGGAGGGAGAGAGTTTGGGTGGGATATGAGGGGGGAGGGAGAGCTCTGCTGAGTTACATTTGTTCTCATTGGGTCTAAACAGAAGCTCCTTTTCTAATTGGAGAATGGGAAGCTGTGTTTCCTATGATCTGGCAGGGGGTAGGACCTCAAGCAGATGTGTCTTCTAGTAACTGACCTCACTGCTGCCACTCTTCATGTTGCATTCACTGCATCACAGACACACAAGTGCTTACTAACCTACGACATGAAATTGCATAAGTCCAGCATTTTATCTCTTAGGGTTTTGCCATTTATCTTTTTAACCATGTCTTTTAGTTAAAACAGGAAAGTCCCCTGGAACTTTAACATGTCAATTTGGCAAGTCAGAGCCCTGAAGACCAGAGTGGCAGAGGTGCAGACCTTACTCTCAAAGCAGTTAGTAAGCACTCTCCCTGTCATTAGGAAATGGGTTCTGGTTGGAACTCCAGTAGACCCATTACTGGAATCTGTGGACACAAGTCTGACTCAGCAACTGGGTTATGAATACTTGTAGGAATCCACAACCATATAAAAATGGTTGGACTTCCTTGAGCAGGGGGTTTGGGAGTCTGGCTCAAAGGATGCACTGTTAAATGCACCATCCAAGGCCTGAATGGAAGAATAGCTAAGGGCTTTGGCTCTGGTAAACCAAAAGCTCTCTATAGCCATCAGAATGGTTCTTAGACTTCCATTTCAAGAAATTGTTTATCCTTTTGGGAGGCAGAGGGTAATGTGTCCTCAGTCTGACTCATAAGAAAGAGGGGAGGACATCTGTTTAACATACTCCAGTTCATCCATTTTGGAATCAGAGTCATCTAATTCCATGGGGAGTACTTCAATTTAAGGTACAGACTCTCTGACACTGACAGTTGCTCTGATAGCGACTGCAGGCTCTTGATGAGAAGATAAAGTCTGGAACCAACTTCATTAGATCTTGTGAAGGGACCTGGGGCAAGGGGTGACTGGTGGGACTGCCCAGTTCAGAAGAGGCAAGATTTCAGCTGTTCAAAACATGAATGACCTTGCCACACTTTTTAGACCTTACAGGTCTTCGGTTGTAGGTGAGTGCCAATGATTTCATTTTTTGAGGTCAGGACATTCTTGTGCACCAGAACTGAAGAAATACTGCCATCTTCCTCTTACCAAACTATGAGTTTCAGAACTAGATGCTTAAGAAGAGATACCTGAACTGACCAACTCCTGCAGGGTTTTGTCATCTGAGAGTTTGGTGGCTCCCTTAGGGGCATTATCAGAGGCCTTGATTTAAGGATGCATCAGAGTCAGGGCTGTAAAACTGGTTTACCAGACTGAAAGCCCTCAAACCTAGGGTGGCCTTTGGACTCTGTGTTTAGATCATTGGTCTCCTGGGACTCCTTTTTTCTCTTGGGTGCTTCTCTCTGCTTTTTTTTTCTGTAAAGCAGAGCATCCACAATTGACTTGGTTGAAGCCATGGCGGCCCCAGACAAGATATGCAATCCTTTCTGGTTAAGACAGTTATTGGAAAACTTGACTCTCCACTCCACAGTTTTCTGCTTGCTCCTAGAATGAGGACAGGAGGTACTGTCCTACTCCATCCTTAAAAAAAAAAATTACTACAGAAGTTTCTGTGCAGAATTTGCTTCTGACTAGGGATGTATAATTTAATGTATTTATAATACTAAGCATATGAATTTATGAATTACTATAATAATGTATATGAATTGATGCAAACATTTTCTGTTAAAGTGGTGAGGTTTTTACACCTTTTTAAAGGTTATATATATATATATTTTTAAAGGTTATATTTGGTTTGTATTTTAAGAAAACTTATAGTTTTTGAACATTGCCCTTTTAATTAGTAATAATCAATTAAGTAATGAACTTATATAAACTGTTAGCAATGTAGTATTCACTGTTTGTCTGAAGAAAGCTTAGTAAGGACTAAGCACAATAAATGGTGAACATTATTTTGGGTCTATTCTAATTATTTCCAGTTCCATTTGGTTTGTCTTTTCACCAGTTTCTTTTTTGGTCATTTGTTTGAGTTTACGTGGAATGGAATCTGGGAATGGAACCGACTCACAACCTCTATTTGGTGATACGGATGGTATGAACACTGGTTTGGAACCTACTAATGGTTCACAGCATGTCGATGCTATTGGGAACCTTACCGCTTTAGTAAATGTGCTTCTAGGCAGAGTAGAAGCACTTACACAGAAAGTGGAAGCTTCGTGCAGAGTTGAATGTTCAAATCGAACTGTTCCGTGTAACAGGTCAGCAAACACGGAAGTTCGTCAACACTTACAAGGTACTGTTGACACGCATTTACCAGCATGTTTGGTGGATAGCGAAGAAGCATTTCCACCTCTCGTTCAAAATGATAGCGTTTCTGGTGTGTTGGCTCAATCCGAGCGAATACAAACAGTAACTATGCAGTCTGTTCAGCACTTTCAGCATGCCGGTAGTTCGGAAAGTCCGATTCAACCAGGACAGAGACAGCCTGCAGATTCGCAGTCAACGGGTGGTACTGCTACAACTAATACTGGATTACCTCCTTTAAACGGGAGGTCTACTTACGCTAATAGACTTGTCCGTAACAATGGGATTACTGATATCAACCACACGGGACAAGGTAATCCAAACAGCTTTGTTACCGATAATAGACAATTTAATCGGAATAGCACAGATGAAAGTAATGTAAATGTACGGGACATTCCTTCTATGACATCATTTTTAAATAATGGTGATTTTTTTACAGATGCAGATATTAATAATGCAGGTCAACATATGTTTAATTCACAAAACAATAACACGCTAATGAATGTTATAGATGAATTTGACATTAAAATGTTTAAATGTAGGAAGCTCCAATTGGAAGTTTCATATCTTAATGAATGTATAAACAAAAAAGTTATACCTAAGGGTCTCCGTCAATGGAGATTTCCAGCAGGGCTTGTAGCTGGTTCAACATTTCATGCTGAATTATTGGAATTGTTTGATAGACAAGCAGTAGAATTTTTAAAAGCACTTATCAACTTTTATGATTCAGAAATAATTAGATTTAAGGGTGAGCTTGAATCTCTGGACCAAATTATAAAAGGACACATAGATTTCTCAAGATATAAATTTGAGTATTGTCGAATTTATACCAGTATAGATACAGCAATGGAGAAATTCTTGAGCACTAAAAAACGCAAGCTCCAGAGGGATATCACTGCGTATACTAATAACGAAGCCTACCCTGACCCCCCTCCACTTAAGGCGGAGACTATAAACAATCAGGGTATTCTAGTTGAATCTAATGACCAGGTAGCACAGAATGATGATGGTCATCATGTTTCGTCTATACCAGCTAACGAGCCAGTTCAAAATGTACAGCCCCGACGGAGTGAAAGGCTTATTAATCAGCAAAATAATAGAAATAATAATAATAACAATTGTGCCGTAGGAAATATTAATCAATCTAATCAGGGTTTTCACCCCAGGAACAACAAACGTTCGAACAACAACAGGAATACGAACGTCAATTCCCCATTAATGAGGAATACCAGGAGGCAACCCAAGAGATAGAGTTTTTGACTATTAATAATACACCTCCCTTAAAAATATTGGTGTCATCAGTAGGAGATTTTAAGGTTTATAATTATTCCACATTGATGATTGATGAACAGATGGTTAACCTTTTATCCAAAGGCTTGTCTTTTGTACCAGATAAGACTATAGATGTGGCAGAAACTATTATTGACTTAAAATTGTATACAAGAAAGCTCAATTTAAATATGCTTATGGGTAATAACCCCTCCATTACTAATATTTTAAGGGTTTCTAGTCAATATAATCCACCATTACATCCTGATTTACACATTTTTGATAAAATGTGTGAACTAGACATAAGAAATATAGCTAGTTCTCACAGAAACAAGTATAGTAATAATCTGACTGAAGATGAATCTAACCTTATCACCTTAATTAAAAGCACTGATATTAGGGTAATGAAACCCGATAAGGGAGGCGGTCTTGTCTTTATGGACCAACAAATATATAATGACAAGATTGAAAAACATCTGAATCCTATAGCCAAATATCTAAAAATGAGGTAAACGGGGCTTATAGAAAAATTAAACAATGTATTGAAGAATTGTTTATTGAATCTTCTATTGACATTCAACAGTATGAATATATTTCTATGGGAGCACCAATCATTCCGGCTATATTTGGAGCCCCAAAAATCCATAAATCGTTGGTTGATCCACCTTTTAGAATAATTGTAGATGGTCGTGGTTCAATCACTTATGGATGTGCAAAATTCATCGATAACTTACTAAAGCCAATTTTATCCAAACAATCTCAGATTTGTAAAGATTCGTGGTCATTTTTGGAAGAGATCAATAAACTTATATACCACGAAAATAGCACATTCATAACAATAGATGTTAAAGATCTATACACAGTTATCCCCCATGATTTAGGGATTGAATGGGTATCTGAATTTTTGGTAAAGAATAAAATTGATTCCAGTGATATTTATTTAATAACGTCTTTATTGGATCTCATATTAACTAATAATTTTATGACGTTTAATAACAAATTCTTTTTACAGAAATGGTTCCCCATGTGGAGGCGCATTTGCTAATGTTGTAATGGCCCACTGGGAACATACCCATTTATTCACAAACCCATTGTTTAATAACAATGTCTCCTGGTACACTAGGTACCAGGATGATATGTTTTGTTTATGGAAAGGGGACCCAGAAGATATTGCTGGATTCATTGAATCAATTTCAAATTCTACTTCTTTTCTAGAATTTACATATGAGACAGGATCTGAAGCCATTAATTTTTTGGATGTCTCATTGTATAAGGATAGAGTAGAACATTCCTATAAGAGTAGAATTTTCAGGAAACCTACATATTCGAACAGTTTTTTGCATTATTCTAGTTGCCACCCAATGCATCAGAAACGTGCAGTCATCAAAGGACAAATGGTTAGGGCAGCTCGCATGACCTCAGACATTTTTGATTTTGAATGCGAATGTGATTTGTTACAGAATATGTTCGTCAATAGGGGTTATCCTGAATATCTTATTAGAACTATTAGATCTGAAGTTGTACAGAAACGAAAGTCAGGACATTTTCTACCACTGTTACAAGTCAATTCAGGACCCCATTTAGAGCTTGCAATATCCCCGACTAATATGGTTAATGATAGTGTGAATGAAGGTAATACTGAAAATACATCATATCACGTTAGTTTTTTGCTAACCTATTCATTAGATCACAAGTATCTAAAAGATATGTTGTACAAAAATTGGTCAATTATCAGAAATAATGAACATTTATTGGTTGCCTTAGGGAATAAACCAAAGATTACATATAAGAGGGGCCCAAATTTGAAAAACATTCTCGAGAAAAAACACAACATTTGCATTACACATTCAAACATAAAAGGAATGTTCAAATGCGGTAGCTGCCAACAATGTAAGTTTATATTCACTGGACATACTTGTGTCATCAATGAAAAGAAGTATTTTCTTAAAGCAAAATATAATTGTGACAGTAAAATGGTGGTTTATGCTGCTTTATGCCAACAATGTAATGGATTTTACATAGGAAAAACGGAGAGAAAATTTAGGCAGAGAGTGTATGAACACATATATGCTATCAATAAAGGTGACCCCAATAATGCTCTAGCAAAGCATGTTTCCCAACATCCATCTCATACATTCAAATTCACTATTCTCCAACAAAGAATTTTGAATATTAGAGGGGGTCCTTGGCAATTGAATTTAGAATTAGATGAGTTAAAATGGCAAATTTTGACTAATGCACAGTCATATCCTGGTTTAAACGAAACTATGTCAATTAAATGTATGTTAAAATTATTGTCATTGAATAGATAAATGTGTGAATAACATATATTCATTTATTGGTACATATTTAAACAAGTAATGTGTTTAAGCCAGGTTTGTGTGGTATCTTTGATTTCATGTTGATTTTAATTCATTAAATATAATAATTCATATATAATAATAACATACACATCCCATCGACAGCAGTTTGTTTCTGACTAGGGATGTATAATTTAATGTATTTATAATACTAAGCATATGAATTTATGAATTACTATAATAATGTATATGAATTGATGCAAACATTTTCTGTTAAAGTGGTGAGGTTTTTACACCTTTTTAAAGGTTATATATATATATATTTTTAAAGGTTATATTTGGTTTGTATTTTAAGAAAACTTATAGTTTTTGAACATTGCCCTTTTAATTAGTAATAATCAATTAAGTAATGAACTTATATAAACTGTTAGCAATGTAGTATTCACTGTTTGTCTGAAGAAAGCTTAGTAAGGACTAAGCCGAAAGCGCTTACAATAAATGGTGAACATTATTTTGGGTCTATTCTAATTGTTTCCAGTTCCATTTGGTTTGTCTTTTCACCAGAATTTGCTTCCTATAAGTAATGCAGTTACCTTCTGAAACTGATGTCTACCCCTGATGATAAAAATCTTCGTAGCTACAAACAAGAAATGCACAATATCAAATAACATGTTTTTTTTTTTCCCAAAGAGATACTTATCTGTCCTGTTGAAACCAGACTGATTTGACAGACTGACAACGCTCAGTATTCACAACAGCCTATGAGAACCTTCTCTTACTGCAACAAGAAATAGCTAAAGATAGCATGGACAGATGCTCCGTTTATACCACAGATGTGTTAATACCCATGTGGGGGGGGGGGGGCTATAGAAGACAGGTCAAACTACAGGTACTAAGTGCTGTCTGTACTGCTGCTCTCCTGTTTCTACTCAAGGCTAGTCTGACATCTGCAGCAGCAGGAGACCAACCAGCTGTGAAATATCTAAAGCTCTGTGGACCTGGCTAGTCATGGTTGCACTGGTGTAGGCAGGTAGCAAATTCCTCGGTCTATGAATCTGCCTGCATAAATAATCATTAAGGTGAACCATCCTGGTTTACAAATTTGATTTTTTGGTTTGATGTTGGTTAACAGATGGCTACAGCTGTCCGTTTTGATCCCATTTATATCTTAATTTTATTTTCATTTATTTTGCAGAACAGATGATTTTGCAGTAATTAAGGCATATTTCTTTACGCCAATTACTTTCTGCTTTAACAAATGACATTTCCTGCATGCAGTGAATACAAGCAACAGTTTCTACTCCTGTGGACTTGCTGGATTTCAGTTTAGAATGTTGTTTTCATATGTATGGCTGCTGCTTTGCAAATAAGATTCAGGTATCTTGTACAATCACAGTAAGGAGTGGGGGTGCAGGGGGCTTGCCCCCCCTGCATTTATGTAGTGTAGGTGTGTGTCTGCGTGGTGTTTTGTTGTATTTAATTGTTTTGTGGTGTGGGTGTTATGGTTTGTGTGTTGTGCGCTGTACGTATTGTGTATGTTCGATGTTTTGGTTTCATGATTGTGAAGTGTTGGTGTTGTGATGGTTTTGGCTTTATGCTGTCGAAATGCTGAAATTCGATATTTCAGCATTCCGGTAATATGAAGTGAAACCATATATATATATATATATATATATATATATATATATATATGTATGTCTCATTGCCAACTTTAAAATTGAGAGCAATTTAGTCACCCCCCCCCCAGTAGTGACTATAGATATACCAACTCAGAGGCACACAGTACAGGGGGAAATGGATAAAATCCCTTTACCCTCAGAATTCTGCAGTTTTGCTTGTTTCCATGTCCTTCTATTGACCAAACTATATGTCAAACAAACTGCATTAGGAGATTTAAAAATGGCTAACACGCATTCAGTGATCCTTGTGTTTTTCATAACATATCTGAAAGTGAATGAAATCACATTATTGGGGTTTTCTCAGTTAAGTGGAAGTTCTTTTGTGTTTCCTGAATCATTGTTATTGCTTTTACTATTAGGTTTAATAATACCTGAACTAGGATTTAGCCATTGGAGTTCCAAATTATCTGTTGTAAAAATAATTAAACTTCAGCATTTGAAACGTGCTGTATTATGCAGATACTTCACAGGCACTGTACATGGAGATTCTGGGGAGATACAAAGTGGGTGCAAGACGAGAGGCCTAGGACTAAGGAAATGGCCCAAGACATGGCTGATCCCTCTCTGCAACACTATCCACTAATAAAAAAAAAGCTACATGGCATAAGGAACATGAGGGGTTGCACAGCCAGTGGCATCACTCTGTGGGATTTTCCACCATAAACTACTGGTACCACAGGAGTAGAAGAATAAAATTCTGAGGACAGCCCAGAAGAGCCCAGTCTACTATGTGACATGGGCACCTGTGGAGCTGGTTAGGAACAAAGAGAAACATGGCTATGTCAGTTTGCCCCTCTCTAGAATAGAAATGTGAGCTGCTACTTGGCTCTCTGTAGGAAGCCAGACTGCAAAGAGTAACAGTAAAACCGGAGTAGCATGTGTGCAGGGAAATTGAGACATGCATCACTGTAGAGATGGGACATAGTCCCTCAATTCCTGCTGCAAGAACCACATGTAAAATATTTATGTGTCACCAGCATATTAGAGAATCGTGCTCTCTCCTTATCTAGTCAGTAAGCAGTCAGCTGCATTGTGACAGTCCTCTCCACAACTGCTCCCTTTTTCAACTACCACAATATTATCCAGTCCGGAGAGATAAGGCCCATCCAGAGAGGCAGCAAATCCAATGAGTGGAATCAAACCGCATGAAAAACTGCCTGGCAACACTCCCATATAAGAGAAAAACACCCTGTAGCAATGAAGCTGTGTTTTGGTTGCCCTGATGTTCTCTTCCGTCTCATTATTATCAAGGCTTGCACCTAAGCCTACCCATCGATACAGCTGACTTACCTCCAGATATGAGGAGAAGATGTGTACAGGGAAACTGAGATTGAACAGGGATACTGATCTAGAGCAACAGGATAAATGCAGTAAAATAAAATACACAGCACTATGGCAAGCAGTGAGTCCCATTTCTACAGTGTGGTCACCTTTCTCAAATCAGACATATTACACAGCACTGCAGACTGCTCATTTACATTCTGCTGTGATTTATCTTGCTGTTGACACATTGGTGCAAGAACCTTCCACCAATATGTACTTTGCAATACTACTGGCACTGTGACATTTGGAACCCTTAGCATCTCCAGAACAAACAGCAATCAACACAGGGGGCTTGAGTCACGTTGCTACATGCAACATCTTTTTGCAAATTAGACTCTACATTCATAGCAATTCCTTGATTATAACAGCATATTTTTATGATATATGCAACACTGACAAAACAAGAAAAAGAGAAAAAAAAAGCAGTTTTAATAAGCAAAACAAGCGGCTATCTGGTTTGCAAGGTGTGTTAGAAAATCTTTACATGACAATAAGCTATATTTTCTTCACATATTTGTTCAGGGAACATACCTTTGACTGAGCAAATGTACCTAGCATTTGCACCAGGTGGTCATCATCCTGTACCTGTTCACTGGCCTCAATAGCAACATTCAAAATATGTATTGGATCTTCTTTGGAATTCTATAATGCATTAAAAGATTATTTAGCAACATTCTGAATGCAAGCAACTGAAAATATACTTGTTTCATATATTACATGAGTACACCTTCCAAATGCACAGACCTTGTACTCCTCATTGTAAAGTGTTGACCTTGCTTCAGTGAAGAGTGGACTATCCAACACAGGTTCAGCAAAACATGTTATCACTTCATCAAAGTTCCTTAAAAAAAGAAAGTAAATTAGTAGCACCAATTCCACTTGCTCTTACCTAAAACTGATTCAACTACCAGAGCCCCAAAATGTATAGAAATGTAGAAGAGTGTTAAGTCATCTGGAGGATTATAAAATGAAATGTGGAAAGCACAGAACTCTGAACCTCAAAATAAAAACTGAATTCACTGAACATTGAGTACAACAATTTTGAATCACAAAACACTGAATACTTCTCTCCCACTAAACCATACTTTATTAGTAAACTTCAGACACAAAACCAAGACATCAAGTGCCATCTTTGTACTGGTATGTTAGGGAAAGGGTTTTTAACTAAAGTGATGTGTAGAGTTAAGGTTAAGGGCATTTTACGGTTAGAGTTAGGGTTTTACTTCACCTAGCAAAAAGTCAGGTCAATGGTATGGGTTACTTTCTTAATTTAAGGCTGACATCCTGGGCATATGAGTTGACCTGGTGTTTGGTAAGGGGAAATTTGTACTGTCCATGAAATCTGCTTGGAAGACAGCTGTCCATCCAAGGCAAAATCATGTTCTGCTGAGTGTACTACAGCAATGGGTCTTAAAATGAGAGTCATACTTTTCATCTTTCAAAAACTAAGCAGTTAATATGCACCGACTTCCAACCAAAACCGTGTCTATATGGTACAATATCAGCTTAGTACCTATTAGGAAGAAAGAGAAAATACTAAACAAAAGAAAACCACTGTACACAAGAACATTGAACATTACATCTAATTATCCTGTCAAAATTTCATGCAAGAAAATCAAAACAATTTGTTCCTGTAAAGCTGTTTAATTCAGTTCCAATCTGGACCAAAAGCAATACACTAACGATTTATGAATTTTTAACCATAATTATGATAATTACTTTACGAAACAGCTCTCCTCACTCTGCATACCATGCATTCTACCTTAAACGTTTCTTCTGGATCAGATTCATAACCCAGAGGACAGATTCATAACCCAGAGGACAGATTCATAACCCAGAGGCTCCCTTCACTCTGGAATAAAATCCCAGTCCAGGTTAGGCAGAGTCCCTCATTGACTCTCTTCAAGAGGAATCTTGATGAGTGCATTGGGGATCGTAGGTTTACCCCAGGTATCACTTGTGTCACTGTTAGACAGAGGCACAGTATACTAACCTCAAAAAAGGGCATAGCAAAATTAATTTAAAATGGGTGGCGAAAGCCAAACACACTCTGGCTAGGCTTATAAATGCCCTAGGGCAGATAGCCTAGTATGAACCTATGAACCTATGAATCAGTGACACCCCATCATCAATTTAATACAGAGAATCAGCTAATCTCTCTGTTCTTATGTTTAGGGGGGGGGGGCAAAACCAGAAAGAGATTTCTGCCTGCTGTAGCAGAACTCTGATTTGCACTACAATTAGTTACTCAATACTACATGACACACAGGACAGTATGCATGCTTAGGCAACACACAGGAAACTTGTTTAGTTGAATGTTTACTGCAGTTGTCAAGTCAGCATGAATTTAATAGTGCTGCAAACTCAGTACACTGTGGCAGTTTTAGGATTAGAATGTAGTGCTTATGACTCACTCTGAATGGAAGCTTGCACTGATAATTACGCATTTGCTTACATGTTTATTTTATTTAAGTTTGTTTATAGGGGTGGGGCACTGTTCTCAGTGGACCAATTTCAGTCTCAGCCTGGTGGTATACAAATCCCAGAAAGATGAATGGCATAATGCAAACAAACTAGAAGACATAAAAAGTAACAACGTAAACAGTGAATGGTAATGCTATATACATGTTTAGGGAAGATACAATGAGGAGCTGATGGCTGCAGCCAGATTACAATATACCATATGCTGGAGACTGCAGCTGAGAATGTAAAGTTAGTAGGAGATCTGATTAGTGGAGATGCATAGAAAGTGTGAGCAGTTTAGGAGATGTGGCTGTGGTCAGAGAATAGTTTACTGTTCATGCAGCAGATATTGCTTTATAACTTGACCCTCCCATGAGTCTTGCTTCCAATTTGCATTTTACCTGTTACGTTTCTAAATTTCACTTTTGGAACTGCATGAAAGGTTTTATTTATATATCATCACAGCTGACAGTTTTGGGACAGCAGTTTTTCATTTAGATACTTGATTTTAAGCACTGACATAGTTCTCAATTTTAGACTTCCAAAATCTGAACACTGTTTCTCATAATGTGGGTCAAACTGGCAAAATGTGGAACACTTCCTATTAACTTCAAGGAACTTCACAACATGGACAATAACCATTTCCTCATAATTACAAGAAGTTTCTTTGATGCAGTAACATGACTCAGTATAACTTACCTTGGGTATTTGTTTATAGGAACATAGGGGGTTACTAGGCTATCGATCCAAAGGTCATTTCAAGCTTAGCCATTTCATCCCAATGTAATACCATACATACTCTAGTTAATACCCAGGACTGTATTTAGTAATGACTACCCATGTTCCAAGAGGGTTGTGGGCACTATCCCTGGTAAGAATTTACAGTGTTCCATCCACTCGTCCAGGTTCCTTTTGGACAGTGCCATCAAGGTACTCTGATTTGCATGAACTGTCAGCCTATTTCCAAAGACATGGCAGTCGCTGAGAGACAAATATGTCCTTCCAGCATGTCCTATTCAAGTCACAGGCCAGATTTAGCTCCCTGGAACAGGTAGCTCTGGTCCTGTTTGATTTACGGATGTGCAGCAAATTTATTAGTTTTGGGTCAGAGATTGCTCTGTAAGTCATGCAAAAGTTTCCCCTAAGAAGTCTATGTGATATTTGAGTACAGTGATAGGGACTTTAGCCAGTCTGTTTAAGGCACATGCTGGAGTCCCTTTATTTATTTATTATTTTATTTATTTTACATTTGTTAACTGGGAAAGTCTGACTGGACACAAATTCATTTTCAGTAGAGGCCCTGGGAGAAAAGTTCCAACTAATAAGTAAACAAGGCGTACAAAAAAATAAGGCAAATATATAACATCAGTGTACATATAACAAGACATGGAATACAATCAAAATCAGTACAATGTGAACATGCATTAAGTTGCAGCTATACATCAAAATTTACATATATTGAAATAGTGATAAATTCTTCATAAAATACTAGTTAGTTAGATTCCTTATACAATAAGAGCGGGATTAGGATATCTAATACTTAAAGGGATGTTGGGTACATTTCATGGCTAGTTAACATAGAGGATATTAGTCTCAAGTAGAAGGGAAGTTGAAGGTAGATAAAGAAAGATATTTACAGAGTAAGTAAGGAGGAAACAGAATCAACCAGGGGATGAACAGAGGCAGATCCAGTGATCCAGTAAGTGTGACTTAAAAGCTTTTTTGAAAGCTGTGTGAGAGGATTCAACAGTTAAGGCAACTGGGAGAGAATTCCGTGACTTAGCAACATAAGTGGAAAATAAAGAATCCCCAGCTGAGTTATTTGATTTGGGGACCTTAAGTAGAAGCTTGTCACATGATCGGACAGGTCTTGCAGTAGTATGAGGCATAATTATGTTTTTTAGTGATGGAACTCTGTCTGGTTGATATAGTACTTTGTGAGCAGATACAAGTTGGTTGTAATGGAGGAGGTGGGGAAATTCCAGCCAATTAAGTTGTTTGAGAGAAAGACGGTAATGAGTTCAAATGGCGGATGTAGTGGCAAATCTTACAATTTTATTATAGCATGCTGAAAGTTTGTTTAGTTCAGACTTGGATAGGTTAGTTAAGATGGGAGATGCATACAACAGAGTTGAAAGGAGATGAGTGCGAGCAATGGTAACTTTGGCATGAGATAGGAAGGACTGGTTCCTGTAAAGGCAGCCCATTTTCTTATGTGTATTTTTGATTATCTGATTTACATGTAGGTCATATTATAGGTTAGCAATTTCCACTCCCAGCAGTTTAGTATGGGAGTCAGAGGCAATTAATGTGCCGTTACTGGAAGTGATTTGATATGAGTGGGTGTGGACAGTAACAACTTGTTTTTTTTAGGATTTAATATTAGGCAGTTATTAATTGGCCAGTTTTCAATAGAAGTAAAGTTGGACTGGGTAATTTCCTGCAATTCAATCATTGAGGATGCAGAGCAGATGAGTGTGGAATCATCCGCATATTGAATAATGTTAGCTTCTGGACAGGCAGTATACAGGTCATTAATAAAGATGGAAAATAGAAGGGGGCCAAAAATTGAGCCTTGTGGAACTCCTATGGATACTGGGAATAAAGAGGATAGGCTTTTCTGCCAGAGAAATGCTTGCTGTCTACACTCTAGATAGTTTTTAAACCTAAGGCCAGGTTTTGTAGAGAGTATCTTCTTAGAAACCTCTGAGGTCTCTCGAACTGTTGTAGGTGCTTTGTACAGTACATGCTGAAAGGGGCATTGTAATCAATTATGGGCCTGATTAGTGATGAGTATAGAGGGGTTATAACCTCCTTTGCTCTAGAGGCGATGCCATTGCTAATCAAGTGTGATACATGGAAAGCCTTCCTTACTTCAGTAGACACATGGTGGTCAAAGTTAAGGTCACAGTCTATTTGTAATCCCAGATCCCTTACCACTTCTTAGGTACACATGGTATTGTTCTTAATTTGACACTGTGAAGGGGCATTGTTTTTATGAAGGGAATGATGATGCATTCAGTTTGAGGCCGTGACTAAGACAACAGTCACTGGTCTGCGTAAAACCCTCCTGAAGTATACTGACATAATTTGGGGATTCAATAACTGCACCCAGTTTGCAAACTTGGTCAGCCACTGAGAAGTACATGTCAAACAGTAGGGGGGCCCAGCACTGACCCTTGCGGCACCCCACTGATGACAGGTCTGCTGCTGGAGTCACCCACTTTGATAGTGTGTGACTAGTTTGTGAGCAAATTCGCAACCCATTTTACAACTAAGGGGTTTACATTCAGTTTGCTAAGTTTATCAGTAATGCCTGAGTGTGGGATTGTGTCAAAGGCCTTTGCCAAGTCGAGGTATGCTGTGTGCACAGATTTGCCCTCATCAATGGCCCTGGTCACATTTTTGAAGAAATCCACCAGGTTTAAAAAGGCAGGCTCTGTCTTTGACAAAGCCAAACTGGGTCAGATCCAGTGTTTGGAGGTCACCTATGTCTTTATTTATGAGGTCCATGATGATATGTTTCATGGTGTCAAAAAATATGTATTAATATATATGTTTAGTGCTTATTAGAAGCTAAAAGAGTTAACACATTTCATTCTATTTTATGTACAGCTTAATTCTGTATGAAATTATATGTTTTTTCAAACTGCAGTATGCTTTCTGAAATTGCAAGATGCACCCTGACCTAGTATTTGCTAGCACAGCAAAATTCATGTTATGCCTTTTGGAAATGTACTGAGAAGCAGGTGATTATCTGCTAGGTCAGGGAAATGAATGAATAGTGAATGAATAGAACAATACTGTTTTCTATAATGTGATTGAATATGAACAATCAGCTCTGTTCGTGTTATGAGAACATGCACAGCTGCAGAAAAGAAGAGATATATAAAACAAAAGACTGCTTGAAGAATCTGTACTTGCTTTGTGCTCGAATTAGCTATACTACCTTGAATGGTAACATAACATATTGGGAAGTTGTATCTAACTGGTGGTCGTCAAGGCCACGTTGTTTTTCTTAGGAAGTTTTTCATAAAATTGATAGTGCAAGCAGAAAATCATGGACAAACAGCTGCTATGAAGTAATGATGTTAGAACTTGTGATCTGTTACGTCAGCTTGGTAGGCAATGTCTTGTTAGAAAATGTATAAAGATGATCTTACTTCCTGATTTAGTTAGACAAACTCTGTATTAGCACGTTTTTGTCTCCTTGCTGCAAGATTAAAGTGCCTTAACCTGAACCTGCCGTGTATTGATCTTTTTGAAGTTTATTTTTCCTTTGACAGATTGGTCCTTCGACGGATACTCTCGCTCTAGCTCAGGTCAGATGGGCCCGGTGGCATGAAACCGTACAGGGAAGAGGCCACATCGGTTCTTTTGCTCTGAAAGACCTCCGACTGAATTGTCGTTCAAAAGAGGCCAACCACTGTTTCTGATCTGCGATTGGAGGAAGAGTCAACGGTTCCATTGTGGTCTGTGGCAGTTTCTGGATCCCTTCGAACTTTCTATTTTGGTTCCATCAGTGAGACGGTGAGACGGTCAATCACGGAGGCTCAGGTAAGGAGGAATTTACCTTTTCTCTGTTTCAGATCAGGGACTTGTTACAGTATTTGTTTTTGTCAGGGAGATTTTTTTATAAATCAGGGACAAAAAAGATTGCTGTCTTGTCATAGATCAGGGAAACAGGATAGGTAGGCAGTTATTCTAGATAAACTGTGGGAAAAAAAGAAATCATGGTACCACGTGATAAGAAGGGTTACGTAACAATTTCTAACTAAGTTAAGACGACATGAGAAATAAGTGCACAAAAAGATCCCGAGATCCGCCATTAACCGAAGACACGAAATATATAGGTTCATAGGTTAGTACTAGGCTAACTGCCCTTGCGAGCCATTTTAAGCCTAGCCAGTAATCCCCTGTGAGATTCAAACCCTGTACCTTGAGTTTGTAAGGCAAACACCTTTAACCATTAGGCCACCCTCCCAACATAGATTAGTACTTATGCAATTACAACGTGCCGATAACGTTAGGTACTATACAAAATGGGTTAATAAATACAAATTTGATGGCAAATTAGACAAACCTTCACTTATCAAACTTGTCAAACAGCTTAAAACAGACACAAAAGGTCAAGTGAAAAAGCAACACCAATTAGGCATTCCCCATACACACAGGTAGCTTGAGGAAGCAAACCACAGGGAACAAAAGATTAAAAATTCAAAAGCAATGTTTTTAGACAAAGAAGACAATAACCTAGTAATAGCATCGGCCCCTCTGCCCCCTCCGCTTCCCTTACTGGAATATGAAGCGAGTGGACAAGCTGATCCACCTCAGCTGTACCCAACTGTCCCTGCGAAATCAAAACCGTTTGTCAGAGATCCTGTCGAGACTAGGTCTTGAACACGTAAAAGAGGGGATATGGAGTTATATCAAATAAATGGAAATTCATGGGCTATGAGCGAAGAAGAGATATGCCCGCTCATAGAAGTACCAAATCCTCAGGCACAACAGGAAGGGCAGGACCCAACTACCCTGGTATATAGACCGTGGACACCGGAAGACATCCGGAAAGCCACAGAGGGAATTCCCCATCCGAAAGTTAATTTTAGAAAATTCTTAGAAGACTTACAGGGTAGTTCAAAATGATATGAAGATTACTGATCCTACAGACATTGCCAACATACTGGCTGACAGGTTCAGTGCAAACTTCTCCCCCCCCTCCCCCCCTAAAGGAGAGATATCTATACCAAATGATTGTAGCCCCCCAAACATCTCTAACGCACAGGTGAGAACTGCTCTCTCCAAGGCAAAGAACACAGCATCCATGGGACCTGATGGTGTCCCCGGCTGTGTGCTCCATGAACTCAACGAGGAATTAAACCCACAGTTAGGACAGCTGTTTAATCTTAGTCTCACCTCCGGATCACTCCAGGGAGTGGCGCACAGCGACTGTGGTCCCACTCCACAAAGGCGGTGCCTCCACCAACCCTGGAAATTACCATCCCATTAGCTTGACAAGCCTTATCTGCAAAGCCATGGAGAGGATCATAATGGATCTCATAAATAAAGACATAGGGAACTTGCAGACTTTGGATCCAACCCAGTTTGGCTTTGTCAAAGGCAGATCATGCCTTCTAAACTTGGTTGACTTTTTCGAAACAGTCACCAAGGCCATTGACGAGGAAAAGGCAGTCCATACAGCCTACCTAGACCTGGCGAAGGCTTTTGATACAATACCTCACTCGGGTATCATTGAAAAACTCATCAACTTAAATGTAAACCCATACATTACAAGATGGGTTGCAAACTGGCTGAGTGACAGAACCCACAGGGTCAGAGTTGCTGGCGCCATGTCAGACTCAAAGCCTGTCACAAGTGGTGTCCCACAGGGCTCAGTCCTGGGCCCACTCTTGTTTGGCATCTACTTTTCTGAAGTACAAGCAAACACAGGAGGGTTATGGCTGACAAAGTTTGCAGATGACTGCAAACTGGGCGCCGTAGTTGAAAACACATCCGACACAGATATCCTTCAGAAGGGTCTCACAGAAATGGACAACTGGTGCCAGAGCCATGGCCTAAAGTTAAATGCCAAGAAATGCATAGTCATACCCTTCGGGAAAATAAGGTTACCCTAGCTACCATATAGGTGGCAATCCCTGAACACAGAAGAAGTTATTAGGGACCTGGGAACCCAGGTTGACAGTAGCCTTTCATTCGACACTCATATTGCTAAAGTAGTTAGGAAGACCTTCTACATTGCCCACCTTATCATGAAGGGATTCACATCTAGATCAAGGGAAGTCATAGTCTCCCTATACTCATCACTCATCAGACCAATGATCGAGTACAATGCCCCATTCAGGATGTATCTGACCCGACACTTGCAGCAGCTGGAGAGGCCACAAAAGTTCCTCACCAAAAGGATAAAAGGTCTCAAAAATCTGTCTTATGCTGCCCGACTGAAAGAACTCCAGTTATATTCAGTTGCTTACCGCTTGCTCAGAAGTGACCTATGCCTGACATACAAGGCCATGTCAAACCCAGATTTGATGAACATGCTTCATCTCAAAAAATCTAGATCCCTCAGAGCCACAAGGCGGAGACTTAAACCTCGACATGGTTATTAATAGGACGTGCTGGAGGGATAGATTCATCACCCAAAGACTCCCTATGCTGTGGAACAAAATCCCGGTTTATGTGAGGCAGAGCACCTCGCTGGCCTTGTTCAAGAGGAATCTTGACCAATGGATGGGAGATCGCAGATACACCCCAGGGGTTACCTCAGTGTCACTGCTCGACAGAGGCACAGCAAAATAATGGGCATAGTTTCTCCAAACTAAAGGGGTGGCGTAAGCCACAAAACTATGGGCTAGGCTTATAAATGCCCTCGGGCAGATAGCCTAGTATGAACCTATGAACCTATGAACCTATGAGGTTAAGTTACCATTTAAATGGAGAGGAAGTAGAGAAAGTAGTCAGACAAATCATAGGTCCAGATTGGCACATGATCAGTGGCAACTGGAATCCCTGTGACGCGGAACATAAGCCACTCCCACATAGCAACGCAGAGCTGGATAACAGAGTGAAAGGTCTAACAGACCGAATCTCTGAGAAATGGAAGGCTAGGGCTGACTGGACTTGCATTAATCAATGCATCCAACAGGAAGGTGAAACTGTTGATAGATATTATGCCAGATTATTAGAATGTTTTAATAACCATTGTGGAATGCAGGTACCTGAAGACCAAACACATGACTTCCCATATGAGCAACAACTAAAGAATGCATTTTTGAAGGGTAGTATTGCACCCATAAGTAATTTTATTACAAAACACATGGTAGATCACCGTACAAGTAGATTACAGTCATTACTTGAATATGCGAGACATGCTGAAAGGCATTTTAATAGCAAAAAGAAAACCCAAGTATTTGCAGTAGAAGATGGAGCGGAAGTCTTTGTAGTACAGTCCGGGAAGAAGGGCAAGAAAAATGCCCAGGGAAACAAACAATCTGATAAGTGATCAGAGGAGTTTGAAGAGAGAAAGAAAAGGGGTGAATGTTTTAAATGCGGGAAAAAGGGACATTTGGCAAGGGATTGCAGGCAAAACAAAAAGGTAGCCATGGAAGATAAGGAGGGTGAGGACTGACTATATGATAGTCAAGAATCACTAGAGGGGAATAACCAAGAAAAGACAAATGCAAATGTGATAGAGGGAGTAGAGGATGTGATAGAAGAAATAGAGGAAGTACAAGAAATCACCGATGGTGAAGAAAGTGAAATTTTAGACTTGGCATTATTGAGCCTAGAGCTCTATTTAGCAGACACAAAACCGGAAGTTACACTTCTGGTAGAGGGGAGGGAAGTTAAATTCCTGTGTGACTCAGGGGCTTCACGGACCCTGATACATCCTTCCAAACTACCAGAAAATTCAGAATCACTCGACTATATATTAGTGAAAGCAGCTAATGGACAGCTGTATCGGGAGCCACTCTCCCATAGCATAGCAATAACTGACCCTGTTTCAGGGATGACCCAAAAGAGCAAAATTGTCGTTTCTGCAAAATGCCCAGTAAACCTTTTAGGCAGAGACCTTATGCAGATATTTGGCATAGCAGTAGTTCCAACTATGCAGGGTATGGAAGCACAGCGACAAATGGATACTTTTGTGGTGCGACCGGAGGGTGAAACATTTTATTGGTACAGCCAGGACTTGGTTACGACTGGTCCAGGGGCAGTAACTGAAGAACTGGTGAACGTAGCCATCAGTAAGTCCCCCTCCCTTGACACTGATCAACAGCATTTGTTGCATTGTACTCTATATTACTGTAGCACACCAGGACCTGATAAAGAATATGAGCAAGAACTGTTTAGAAACCATGCTAACAGATTAGTATTATGTAATCTGTACTAGGACACAGAAGGGAACAGTGTAGTTAGCTGCTCATTGCCCCAGAATTCCTAGCACTTTATAAATCTAATCAACTACCACATGTTAGTTTAACTAAAGACAAGAATGTGAAGTGGGCAGACCTAGGAGAAAGTCACAAGGTGGGAAAAACAGACAGAATTAGAACTGTCAGAACAGGGAGTCCAAAAGCAGAAATTGAACTGGATGACACAGACACACCCAGCTGTGCACTTGCAGGCAAGTGAGGACAGCTGAGTAGCACTCTTACTGGAGGAAGAAGAAAAAGCTTTACGAGGCATACCAGAGACTCTCTGGTCAACAGGAAAATCAGATGTAGGACTTATTCGTACAGCAGGACCAGTTACTATCACACCAAAATCAGCATTTAGACCTCAAAAGAGACAGTATCCCTTAAGAAAGGATGCAGAAGTAGGAATCAAACCTATAATAGCAGCCTTACTTAAGGAAGGAGTATTGATAGAATCTCCCAATTCGCCATGTAATACACCCTTATTTCCTGTTAGGAAAGCAAATGGAGAATGGCGTATGGTCCAAGATTTACAAGCTGTAAATGACGCAGTAATACCTAGGGCACCTACGGTGCCAGATCCACACACCTTATTAAATGATTTAAAGCCTCAACAGAAGTATTTTTCTGTGGTAGATATTAGCAATGCGTTTTTCTCAATACAGATTCACCCTGACAGCCAACATTGGTTTGCATTCACATTTCAGGGAAAAAGGTATACATACACGCGACTACCACAGGGATATTGTCAGAGCCCAACAATATTCGCACAGGAAATGGCAATTAATTTGGCGGGATTTATCCCACCGAGAGGCAGCCAGATTTTACTTTATGTAGATGGCATTCTGCTGGCAGCCCCCACCCAGCAAGAATGCAGAGAAGATACCATAGCGTTATTACAATTTCTAGCCACTCAAGGACACAAAGTAAACAAAAACAAACTGCAGCTTTGGAAAAAAGCATGTTAAACATCTGGGATATGTAATATCCAAAGAAGGTAGAATATTACATGAAGACAGGAAAATAGCAATCTTACAAGCACCCAAACCGACTACCAAGAAGGAAATGATGTCCGTCCTAGGTACGATCAATTTTTGTCGGAGTTGGATCCCAAACTATGCCTTGGAGTCTGCTCCACTGACCAGCTTAATATATAAGAAGCCTATGGCAGCACAAGATTCATTAGAATGGACACTGGAAGCAGAATCAGCTTTCTGCAAATTGAAACAACTGATAGCATCCTCATTAGTTTTAGGATTACCAAACTATCATAAACAATTTTTCCAAACTGTAGATTGTAAGCTAGGCTATATGACATCAGTGTTAACACAGCAACATGGGGACAAGCAACGCCCCATAGCTTACTATTCATCACAGCTAGACCCAATGGCACGATCCTTACCCCACTGTGTACAAGCAGTAGTCGCAGTTGCAATGGCAGTACAGGCTTCAGCCTCTGTAGTGTTATTCCACCCTCTCACATTGAGAGTGCCTCATGCAGTCACGATTATTTTACTGCAAGAAAAAGTAGCATATCTTTCTCCTGCTAGACATCTTTCCTGTATGACTATACTGTTGAGCCAACCTCATATGACAATTGAATGATGCACAATTTGAATCAGTCAACCTTGCTCCCAATCCCTGCAGATGGCAAACCACACTGCTGCCTGCAGGAGATTGAGCAAAAGACACTACCTAGAAAAGATCTCATGGATGTTCCCTTGGATGATGCTGAGGTGACATACTATGTGGACGGCTCATGCAAAAAAGGGTCCTACAGGACAGAATCTAGTAGGGTATGCAGTAGTTTCTGATACTGAGATTTTAGAAGCAAAGTCTTTACCACATAACTTATCTGCACAAGCAGCAGAATTGATTGCTTTGACAAGGGCATGTACCTTGGCAAAGGGTAAATGTGTGAACATTTTTACTGACAGCCAGTACGCTTTCTCTACTGTACATGTTTTTGCGCAGCAGTGGAAAAATAGAGGAATGATAACATCTACTGGTAAACTGATTAATCATGTGCAATTTATTTTAGATTTGTTAGAATCTATTCAGTTACCTCAGAAAGTAGCTATTTGTAAATGCATAGCTCATACCAAGCAACAGGATAGGATTTCAAAAGGTAATGCGAGAGCTGACACAGCTGCAAAGCAGGCAGCTACAGCTTCAGAAGTATTTCTTTTGAGTGAAGAATTACAACCTTCTGAGATTTTAGATTTAGAAATGTTAAAAACAATGCAGACACTTACTACAAATGTAGAAAAACAGAAATGGATAAAACAAGGAGCAATTCTTGAGAAAGGGCTGTACATCTCCAAAGAAAGAAAACCAATTTTGCCGTCTAACTTGTTTATATATGCAGCTTTGTTGAGCCATGGGCAGTGCCATGTCTCAACAGGGGGGATGGTACAGTTAGTAAATCGAGTGTTTACAACGTATGGATTTACAAACTACACAAAAAAGTTTTGTGCAGCATACCATGTTTGTAACTGGCATCATGCACAGGAGGCACTGAAACCTAAGCAAGGGAGTTTCCCTACACCACCGTACCCGTTCCATACTATTTGTATGGATTTCATAGAACTGAACAAATGCGAGAATAAAAAGTACTGTCTTGTCATTATAAATATGTTTTCCAAATGGGTGGAAGCTTTTCCAACCAAAAATCCAGATGCAGCTACTGTTGCAAAAGTCCTCGTTAAAGAAATTATTCCTAGATTTGGCATACCAGAAAAGATCTATAGTGACAATGGCACATATTTTGTAAATCAAACCATACAACAGTTGAGCCATTATTTCGGAATTTCCTTAAAGAACCATTGTGCATACCACCCCCAATCCGCAGGATTAGTAGAGAGGCATAATGGGGTTTTGAAAAACAAACTTAGGAAAATTATTAGTGAGACACAGAAGAACTGGGTGCACTGTCTGCCTCTGGCATTGTTGAGCATGAGAACTGTTCCAAATGCAAAGGGGTTAACTCCTTTTGAAATACTGTTTGGGAGGGCATATTATATACCTCAGTGGAAACCTCTCAAGCCTGCAGACCAGGAGGCTGACAGTTCACTTGCAGAGTATATGAGGTGACTTTTGAATAACAAATAACTTCTGCAGTTAAATTCTGTTTCAGATAAAGAACAGACCAGACTATTGGAAGCAGTAGTACAACCAGGGTCGTGGATCTGGGTGAAGGTTGTGAAGAAAAGAAATTGGAGTTCTCCAAAGTGGGAGGGACCGTTCCAAGTTTTGCTGGCAACACCCATTGCAGTTA
This sequence comes from Protopterus annectens, assembly GCF_019279795.1. Taxonomy (NCBI): domain Eukaryota; kingdom Metazoa; phylum Chordata; order Ceratodontiformes; family Protopteridae; genus Protopterus; species Protopterus annectens. Next base: position 585,378,748 of record NC_056733.1, on the reverse strand, counting down.
AGATAGCTGAACGTGTGTCCTGGATCCATTTGACGCACTGCAAACTGGTCAAGAACTTTGAACTGGACAAAAACCTTGTTACTGTTATACAACGAGAACAAAATGACCAGGTATAGAGTAAACAGGGATGCAGAACAACCTCAGAAAAATTGCATGATCATCCTGTTAGCTATACTGGTAACAATGATCTTTTTGCTGTGGCCTTTCCTTTTTTCAGCCACATGAGTTGAACTGAACAAACGTGATGCGTTACTCATAGACTGGCACCCAAACTTTAACACTTACCAAGCAATTAAATATGTGTATGCTGAGACTTTTAATGTTTCGAACTGCTGGATTTGCACAGCTATACCAACAGCATACGGGGGATTATTAATGACTGCTGTCCCCCTAGGGGTCAATGAGACCTGGGAAAATTTGATTTTTGATACTACACCTGTAAAATCACAAGCCAAAATAGCATTGTACCTACCTGTTACACAAAAAGGCATTGTATGTTTTTATAAAAATGACACTATTCAGGTGGGTTGGAGCAATTGCAATGTTACTGTTTCTTATAAATGTTATATCAAGGCTAATAAGGCAGAAACTATTTGTGATACAAACTATGACTCATATCTTGAGAAAATGCAAAAAACTGTTAGTGAAATACAGCATAATCCTGTTCTTTTGAAGAAACTTTCTATCATTGATAAGAAAATGTTTCATGCAGGGCAAGCATATATCAATACTAAAGTAGAGAATTGTTATTTTGTTTGTGGGAAAAAGGCATACAAATGGCTACCTGAGAATTGGTCCAGCAGTTGTTTTTTGGGTTACCTGGTTCCGGCCATACGACACACTGCAGCTTTGCCTCGAGGGAAAATTCGAAACGTCAGAGAGGTCAGAAATCCAATCAAGAGACCCGAGAATCCAGTGGGACGAATCGAAGCAGGATGGAGAAACCATAATTCCGTGAAGAACAAAGATAAACTGACACATATGGACTTGAGTGACACTATTATATCATGGGCAGGCATAGCCCCTGCATATGGCGCAGTAAAATCGATTTGGGATCTGAGAAAACTGTCCAAACTTCTCGAAGTTATGAGCAATGCAACTTTTTCTGCTCTCGAATTAATGACGAACTAAACGCTATGAGAACTGTGGTGCTTCAAAACCGCATGGCTCTCGACTTCACCCTAGCGGCGGGAGGTGGTACGTGCGCTTTAATCAAAGAAGAATGCTATTTGTATATTCCTGACAACCAGCATGAGATAAACGACCATCTTGAGGTGATCCAGCAAGCGTCGGCCATGACCAAACCAGGCCCAAACCCTCTGACGGACTTTTTCCAGAATTTGTTTGGGGGTGGGGTTCCATCCTAATGAACATCCTGATTGCCATTTGTGTGGGATTACTCCTATTAGGAGCATGCATCTGTTGTGGTATTCCCTGCATGAAAAAGTTAATCAAAGATTTTATAGACATGTCAGTTTCTGAGATTTTGTATCAAAGTATTGAAATTGAAGAATTGTTGAAAAGTGAAATGCTTTCATAAGTCTAAACTAAATGACTCTGTTAACTGCAAATCCGAAATGGAAGAGGTTAGGAGAAGAAGCAAACTGTTTATGCTTTTGAAAACAGAATAAAAAGTATTAACGGGGGAAATGTCAGAAAAATATGTATTAATATATATGTTTAGTGCTTATTAGAAGCTAAAAGAGTTAACACATTTCATTCTATTTTATGTACAGCTTAATTCTGTATGAAATTATAAGATGTTTTTTCAAACTGCAGTATGCTTTTTGAAATTGCAAGATGCACCCTGACCTAGTATTTGCTAGCACAGCAAAATTCATGTTATGCCTTTTGGAAATGTACTGAGAAGCAGGTGATTATCTGCTAGGTCAGGGAAATTAATGAATAGTGAATGAATAGAACAATACTGTTTTCTATAATGTGATTGAATATGAACAATCAGCTCTGTTTGTGTTATGAGAACATGCACAGCTGCAGAAAAGAAGAGATATATAAAACAAAAGACTGCTTGAAGAATCTGTACTTGCTTTGTGCTCGAATTAGCTATACTACACCTTGAATGGTAACATAACATAGTGGGAAGTTGTATCTAACCGGTGGTCGTCAAGGCCATGTTATTTTTCTTAGGAAGTTTTTCATAAAATTGATAGTGCAAGCAGAAAATCATGGACAAACAGCTGCTATGAAGTAATGATGTTAGAACTTGTGATCTGTTACGTCAGCTTGGTAGGCAATGTCTTGTTAGAAAATGTATAAAGATGATCTTACTTACTGATTTTAGTTAGACAAACTCTGTATTAGCACGTTTTTGTCTCCTTGCTGCAAGATTAAAGTGCCTTAACCTGAACCTGCCGTGTATTGATCTTTTTGAAGTTTATTTTTCCTTTGACACATGGCTTTACAGATGAGGCTGGTCAGACTTACGGGTCTATAATTCCCCTGGGTCTGTTTCTGAGCCACCTTTGTGGAGGGGAATAACTGTTACTGTCTCCTTCCACAGGAACAAAGCCTGTGGTTCTGTGATTGAAGAGGGTACTTAATGGTGATGCTAGTTCATGTTTTAGTTTCTTTAGAAGACAGCCTGGGATGCAGTCTGGTCCCATAGAGGCTGTGTTTTTTGCCTTAGACAAGGCTTTTATGACCTGCTCTTCAGATATGTAGGGTAGTGGAGAAGTTGAGGGCAAGGTTTGTGATAAGTTTGAAGGGGATAAGTGAGTGAAATTTTCACTAAATCTGTCTGCTAGCAGGTTTGTTATCTCTGTGGGATCAGTGTGTGTGATACTGTGAGTCACTAGTTTGGTACATGCTTGGGCCCTACCTTTTAGGCTATGTATGCAGCTATAAAAAGCCTTATGATTATCCTTGTTTGTGATTGCTAAGTTTTTTCTCAAAGTTACCTTTAGAGGATTTGACATGTTGTCTTATTTGCCTGTTGAGGCTTTTCCTTGTTGGGGCCTCACCTTAGTTTTCTTAGAGAGCAGATTTTTGCATTTGATGTAAAGTTTGTTGATGCTGGCTGTCCAGCAGGGCAGCCTTTTTTTTTTCCAACTTGGGGCACTGGTTTTGATTCTCTCTGGAAAAGCTGAGTCTATACATTTATACAAGTGATTGTACGGGGCTTTAGTATAAGCTTTGGTGTAGTTACCACTTCAGCTGGGGGTGGAGCTTGGAATGCATTTATACCTTCCCTAGGATGGTATAGTTTGCCTTGGTGAAGTTTTTTTAGTCTGACTTCACCCTTTGTGAGTTTTGGTGTTAGTGCCAGTTCGAAGATGAAGGATTTGTGGTCAGATTTAACTCTGGGTCCGACAGTTGCTGCGGTGCATCTATTTGTCATGTTAGTGAGGACCACATCCAATAGGTTTGTTCCTCTTGTTGGGGTTTGAACAATTTGTTCCATGGCATTTTAGTTAAAGTCAAGGAACTTTTGCGTTAGTGATTTAGGGGTAGATTAGGTTTCCCAGTTGATGATGGGATAATTTAAATCTCCCATGACCAGAGTGCCTGGTAATATTTGGATTGACTCCAGTTTGGTCAAGTAGGCCTCGTATGCATCATGATCCATGGAGGTGGATCTATAACTAGCTATGAGTTAAATGGGGGTCTTACCCACAGTAATCTGAACTTGGAGCAACTCCATGGAGTTGTCCAGTCTAAGTAGTTGGGAGGTGAATTTATCTTTAATATAGATAGAGACAATGCCTCCTTTGGTACTCACACGTTTGTTTTGTGGTCTGAAAGTGTGGAAGGCATTATAGCCTTGCAAGGCCGGGGTACTCTCTGAGGCCTTGAACCAGGTTTCTATGAATGCAGACATCTACATCCTCCAGTGATACAAGTACTTCTAGGGTGTGAAGTTTTTTTGGTTTAAGCTTCTAGTGTTTAGCAGCATTATCCTCATTTTGAATGGTTGGCAATTCAGCAATTTTGTTTTTGAGACCTTGCCTAAAAAAGGCACTATAGGGGAGGCAAGAGCCTTTGCCAGCAGCTGAAAGACTAGTGGTGCTGGGTGCAATCCTTCTCTGGCAAAGCAGTGAGGTTTGTCGACCTTGTCTTCCCAGGCTGACAGAAACTGGATCTTCTTTGAATGACACCAAAAACTAAGCCAATTATTAAAATCGATAATGTTTTGTTTATACTGTGGCATCATTCTAGGTGAGGGTAATATGCTGTTCAAGGCTAGTGACATACCTGCCAGTGAGGTACGTCTCCAGTCATTCACTCCAATATGAGCTATGACAGAGTCATAAAAGTACTTGTTGTCGAGAGACCTGAGTACATGCGTGATCTGACAAATCCTGTCTTAACAATGAATGCATGACAGACCTTTTCATTGTGGAATAGGGTGGACATGGAATTAAGACTGAAAATGAGGAACTATTATTACTCAGTGAGGTACAGCTGAGACATGTGAATACTGGCTGTGTTAGTGCATACTATACATTGTCACTTTATGCGCTCTATACATCTCATGATATCCTAGCTAAAAACAAAAAATGACTGGCTAACATATACTAAAACAAATATGTTCAAAACCAACCTAGTATGATATATCCCAGAGTACTTAAAATACACCCAGTCAGTTTAATGTAGTCAGTCTTCATTTGTGCACCTTTAAAACTACACGTTATTTTTTTTATTTTTTTTTTTTTTGTACTGTAACATTAACAACACAAAAAACAGATTTGAATCTGAGGGATCACAAAGCTATACAACTATTAAAATAGTCATTAGAAGCTTTATGGAAGACATACGTCTTGAAGCACCTCTTGAAGTTAAGCACAGACAGACACTGACTACTGTTGATGTAGTAGTATATCCCTCGTGTCATGGTCAAGGCAGAAAGTGGTCAGAGCCTGAAAACTGAAGCCTAAACCAACAGATACAGACTGAGTAAAGGGTCCAAGAAGATCAAGTAAAGTGCAAAAATATCCTTTAAAAATGAATGTACAGTATGCAAATTCTAGACATTTTACAATTTAAAACTATAAAGAAGAAAAATTAAATCATCACCTCCAAAGTAAAAAAAAAAAAAAAAAAAATACTTCTAAAAAAAATGCAAACTCCAGGCATATTAAAACATAAAATTAAAATGGTGATTCAAATTCACATAGGAGGCACCCTTGTCTTATAGGGCTTTAAACATTATCACTTAGAAATTTGGCTGATTCTATGCTCAAACAGTGAGCAAGTGCAAAGAACACAAAACAGGCATAATGTATCCACACCTTGAGAGCCCCCCCCCCCCCAAACAAAGAGCCCTGCTGCAGGGTTTCACGCATGCTGCAAACTGCCAGGCTTATAAAAGTAATTTCAATAGTCCAAGTCTATAGATAAACAAAATTTTCATGACCACTGGTAACTCCTCAGGTGGAATAAAACTTGGGTAATGTTCTGTAGATGATAAGAAGACTAGGAAATAGCTGATACTTGGTTGGATGGTTATGGAACTTCTCATATATTACCCACCTTAGGCATAAAGTCAAATCTATGACCCTATAAATAATACAGGGCTAGGGAAAGAAGTTGTGGTAAGAAGCTCCATGGAAAGAGTTTTATATTGGGTACATTTGAGTATTTTGTACTCATCCAGATTTATATGTCATCCAAAGAGTTTTCAGTGGGTTCATGCTCCTGTAAAAAGGACACAGATAACAGGGTATGGACAACACAGAAGCAATACTTCAAGCCTCTCTATTGAACAGAATCACCAAATGGCAACATGTACATAGTAGTACTGGACCTAAAAATGTTGTCCTATGGAAATTTTCAGAGGAAGGGTAGAGGAGAAGTCAGTCTTTGAGACCAGACTAAGTACACCCCAAGAGGGAGAATGTAAACCAGTCAAGAGCTGCACTGGACACCTTGCAGAAATTCAAGAACTCCAATCAGAAAACAAATATGTTGAATGCAGCTAAAAGATCATGGAGGAGCAGTATAGACTAATTCATTTGATTTCCTACCATTAAAAGATCAATGACCACTCAAGCTGGTTAGAGTGTCAGTACTGCAGCAGGCTCAGAAAATGGACTCTATATTGAACCAGTCTGACTTCCTTATAATGAATGGACCATGTCATTCACAAACAAAAAAATGGTCCTAAAAATAAACCCTAAAGCACTAGCTAAGACTTAAGAATTTGGAAATTTGGAATGGGGAGGGTAAGTTGAAGATGACATCGACTTCATCTTATACTATGTGTGTACATACATACACACACACACACACACACACACACACACACATATATATATATATATATATATATATATATATATATATATATATATATATATATATATATATATACACACACTGAACCTAGGGTAAAGGCACAACAGTGAAACTGAGGAGTTTAACAGTCCATCTTTTGAAAGAGTGTGAGACGTTTTTGTGCTATACAGTGAAAAAATCTTCCAAACTAGGTAACGCTAATAATGCCACTCAGTGATGAAAAGGTGATGGAAGTGGCATTTTGTCTTGGCTTAATCAGTTTTTCTATACTACACCAGACCGCCCTTGTAATATTATGAATATATATTATTGATCAAGACAGGAGGTCTTTTTTCAAGTGGTAATCAACTTTTCTCCTTGATAATAGGATTTAAAAATTTGATGAGGTCAGCCTTTAGTTTGGAATATCAGAGATGATGTCTGTGAAATTTCACATCCTCGATCTGAAGCAGGGTTTTATAAGTCTAAGATATGATTTTGTGCAAAGGGGCCATGTTATTTAAGATATTTCAAAGTCTGAACAACATCATCTAACAAGTGGTATAGTATGTTCCAATTTACATAGGGCAAAACATGATTGAAGCAACTGGCATCAGTTATCCATATATTTCTGAAGTAGAAAAACCTTTGCTGTCCACAAACTGATGGAGCCCTGACTACAACCCAACCATCCAGAGTCTGTCTATTCACTCAGTTGCTAAAGGAGTCTGGAAAGAGCAACATTTTCCTGGCTCACCCAATCTGGGGGGGGGGGGGGTTCTGTTCACAATTGGATACATTCCTGGTGATGGGGTCAGTTTCAAAATCATAAAACAGCTTGCAGTTAGCATTTTTGCATTGAAGGGGGAGCCAGAGATAACTAATGTTATGTGTGATGACACGTGATGTTAGTAATGCCACCTCAGTGACAGCTGTTCTAGGGCATACAAACAAATCTCCTGCCATGTACGACCAAGTTTCTGATGTGTCTGTCTGCCCTAGTCTCTCCCTCCTTCTCTTCCTGACCTGCCACTGGTGGGGGTCAGAGAGATTAAGATAAAAGGCGCAGCCCTAGCTAACAGCTAATGGTCACCAGAAGAGCATGCAAAGAGGGCCAACACATTAGACAAAAAAAAAAAAAAACAGCTCTTTGCACTGTGTATTTTGTATTGCTCACACAGTAGAAGCAGGTAGGTGGTTGCTTATGCAGTTTGTCATGCTATCTTCTAATCTGACAGGGCTTGGTTCAGCTGTGAGGACCCAGTTCTACATACTTTATCAGCCAGAGTTTTTGTCTAGCCTTGTGTCCATCAGCTGAGATACAGAAGAAAGAACAGTTGTGTAAAATCTTACCATAATGATAGATGTCCTTCTCTGTTGCAGTATTCTTAACATGAGGGAGTTGTCTGCCATAGGCGACCCGAAGTCGGCCAGTATAGAAATGTCTTTCACTACTCTAGAATAAGTGGTATGTTGCATGCAGGCTGCTTTTGTACTTTGGCCATAAAAATGATGCATGCACGCATTTACTTCAGAATTGAATGCCCCAGGAAGAAGACAGCCTAAGATAGGGAGGGTATGACCATCCAAGGAAAGAACCAAACTACCAGGGGGAAGGAAGTAGGGATTTGAATACTGCAATAGAGAAGAGAAGTTCATCTATTATTATGGTAAGATTTTACACAACTATTTTATGTCCTTCTAGTCATCTGTTGCAGTATGCTTAATATGAGGGAAAGTAAAAAAGCTCATGAGGAGAAGGTGGAGGAAGAGGCAGCTGAGCTCTCCAGAAAGCCATGGAGTATGGCTCTGGCAAACCCTGCCGTGGACTTAGAAATGTCATCCAATTTCTAAAATTTAGTGAAGGTATGTACAGAAAATCATTTAGCCGCTTCAAGAATAGAGCTAGTATCTAGTCCTTTGAAGAAAGCCACTGATGAAGCTACAGCCCTAGTGGAATGTGTCTTTATAGAAGGAGCAAGGGTTTTACTATGCTTCACATAACGGATCGAAATAGCTTTAGAAAGCCAAGTAGAAATAGTCTGCTTGAAAGAGGCAATCCCAGAGCCCTGGGATGACAGGACACAAAAAGCTGATCTGATTTCCTAATAGAATTGGTCTTGTCTAAGTAAAATCTAAGTTGTCTATGCACACCCAGAGTGTGCAACACTTTCTCACTAGAATTTTCTGGAGAAGAAAAGAAGGTAGGTAAATGAAATGGATTGGATGAGTGACAATTTGTTGAATACCTTGGGTATAAGAAAAAGGTTGGTACGCAATAACACCCTGTCTTTATGGAAAACCAAAAAAGGGAGGAGAGACCATTAGGGTCCGGAGGTCAGACACCCATCTGGCTGAAGTAATAGCTAGGAGGAGTACTTTTCCAGGAACAATGTTGCAGAAATGCTGACGAAGCTGGCTCAAAAGGGAGAAGAATCAGCTTTTCAAGTGCAAATTTGAGATCCCAGGGAGGAGTGATAGGTTTCTTGGGAGGTTTAATGTGAAGAACACCTTTAAGACATTGTTTAGCCTCAGGTCTGCTAGCTAGAGGGGGGTTAAACATAGACGGGCAGAAATAGCGGACATATGGGCCTTCACTGAGGAGTACATCAAGCCAGCATTGAGCAATTCACACAAATAGGATAGAACACCACGGGGACTTCCACTGATAATGGATCCTGGTTTCATGAGAGACACCAATATAATCATGGTTTAAAATTGAAATTGTTCTATATAAAGCTGGGTCTGATGTGTCTTTACTGCTTTTAGGTATTACAGCCACCACAGTTTCTTCCAAAAAAAGTATTGCTAAACAAAAAGTACAGTTTTGTACCTACCATAAATGTAGATGTTCGAGGATCTACATTGCTGCAGTCATAACCTGTGGGTAGTCCGCTGTCCTCGGTTGGCCCAAATACCAAAGAGCTAGGCTGGCGTCGGTCAATGTCGCCTAGAGCTGACGTCAGTACGTAGTAGTACTTAAGCGCATGACCGACGCCATATCCTCAGTCTTTCTTGCCCCAGATGTCAGAAGGCCTAAAAATTAAAGGCCAGAGCCAAAATAGCAAACACCCAACAACCACCAGTGTAGAAATAAAGAGTATCCCAAAAAGAAACCCAGCAACCACAAACTATAGAGGGGAAGGAGGGAGGAAAAATTGGACTGCAGCAATGTAGATCCTCGAACATCTACATTTATGGTAGGTACAAAACTGTACTATGTTCTTCGTCTCACATTGCTGCAGTCATAACCTGTGGGTAGAATCCCAAAGCAAAGGAAAAGGGAGGCTGGCAAACTACAAAGCATTAGGAGCTGCTAACATGCCCTGTAAAACTGCAGTGGCAAACCCAGCCCTGGACTTGGAATAAAGAGGGAGATGGTAATGCTTAGTAAAAGTGTGTACTAAACTCCAAGTAGCTGCCTCCCAAATATCCTTAGTAGCTACACCCCTCAAAAAAGCAGTAGAAGTGGCAATAGCAGTAGTAGAATGAGGTCTGATCCCAGCAGGAACATCCTTCCCATGATGAGAATAACAAAAAGCAATACAATGACCAATCCACTTTGAAATAGTCTGCTTTGAAACAGCTTTCCCTTGTGAACTCAAAGCAAAAGAAACAAATAACTGTTGAGTCTGTCTGAACTCCTTAGTTCTGCTCAAATAGTAACGTAACTGCCTGTGGATATCCAAAGAATGCAAGACTTTTTCCCCTTTATTTTGGGGATCAGCATAAAAAGTAGGCAAATGAATAGACTGGTTCAAGGCCACATTAGAAATCACTTTAGGCATAAAAGTAGGGTTAGTTCGCAAAGAAACTCTATCCTTATGAAATATCAAAAAGGGTTCAACTGCCATGAGTGCCTGCAATTCAGATACCCTCCTAGCAGAAGTAATGGCCAACAAAAAAGCAGTCTTCCAAGACAAAAACTACAGTTCAGACGTAGCTGCAGGTTCAAAAGAAGGTAAAGTAAGTTTCTCCAAAACAAAATTGAGATCCCAGGAAGGAGTAGGAGCTCTACATGGGGGTCTTATATTCTTTGCCCCTCTAAGAAATTGTTTGAACAAAGGATGTGAAAATAAAGGAGGGTCACAATCATAGTGAGCAGAAATGGCTGCAGCATGAACTTTCACAGAAGAGAATGACAAACCCTTGTCCAGTAATTCAGTAAGATACTGTAGTGCAAAACTCAAATTAGGCACTGAAACATCAAAACCCTTTGCAGTGCTCCAAAGAAAAAATCTCTTCCATTTATCAGCAAAAACTTTTCTGGTGCTAGGCCGCCTGGCTTCCAAAATGACATCTAAAACCTGTTGAGGAAGCTGAGACCCCACCGGCTCCATCACAGAATACGCCAGGCCGTCAGATGGAGGGACTGCACCTGAACATTGAGAAAATGATTGTTTGACTGGGACAACAAATGAGGAACCTGTGGCAGAAGCCAAGGAGGCTCCTGGATTAAACTCCTCAGCAGAGGATACCAATGCTGACGTGGCCAATCTGGTGCTATGAGAATCATACAAGGCTTGTCCCGCCTGACTTTCAAGAGTACCTTGGGGAGAAGAGGCAGAGGAGGAAAAGCATAAATGTGAAGGTTGTTCCAACTGAAAGATAGAGCATCCACTTTCCAAGCATCTGGGTGGAACATCTTTGTGCAAAATTTTGGTAGTTGAAAATTCAGTGGAGAAGCGAACAGATCTATGTCTGGAGTTCCCCAAGCCAAAGTCAATTGTTTGAAAACCTGAGGATCCAGTTTCCACTCGTGGGGATCCACAATTTGCCTGCTCAATATATCTGCTAGGGAGTTCTGTGCTCCTGGCAGAAACCGTGCTTGAAGATTGATTCGCAAACTCAGAGCAGTCTCCCACAAAATCATTGTTTGCCTGCAAAGAGGGTAGGAATGGGTTCCCCCCTGCTTGTTGATGTACCACATGACTGTTGTGTTGTCTGTTTGAATCAACACCTGTCCCGGCTGAAGTAGGTCCTTGAAGGCCATCAAAGCAAATTGGACGGCTAACATCTCCTTCATGTTGATATGCAAATGTAGTAGTTTGGGAGGCCACATGTCTTGTATCCATTTCCCATTGAAGTGTGCTCCCCAAGCCAAGTCCGAGGCATCCGTCGTTAGGATCTGACTCGCCTCTGGTCGGGTCACAGAGAGTCCCTTGTTTAGGTGACATTCCTGAGCCCACCACAAGAATTCCTTCTGGATGCAAGGTATAATCCGAATGACAGTGTCCAAACCATGGCAGTGTTGAGTCCACACACTTTTGAGATACCACTGTAGCTTCCTCATATGCAGTTTGGCATTGGGAAGTACTAGAATGCAAGATGCCATGAACCCCAAGGCTTGAAGGACTGTCCTTGCAGTCAGCCTGGACATTACTGATAACTGCTGGAAGTATAGATGAAGAGTTCTTTGTTTGTCCGGGGTCAGAAATGCCATCTGAGAAGCTGTATTCAGTCTCACACCCAGAAAGCACATGTCCTGAGAGGGCACTAGACTGGACTTTATTTCGTTCACAGAATACCCTAGGCACCTTAAAACTGCCATTACATACTGGAGATGTTGTAGTAGTTTGTCTTTGTTTTGAGCCAGAATCAGGCAATTGTCCAGATAAGGATACATTTGTATTCCTCTCTGTCTGAAGAAAGCAATCACAGGAGCCAGAACTTTTGTGAATACCCTGGGCACAGTAGATAAACCAAAGGGCAATGCAGAGAACTGATAATGAGAAGTACCAGCCCGAAATCTCAGGAATATCCTGCAGCTGGGCCTGATAGGGATTTGAAGATAGGCCTCTTTGAGATCCAGGGTTACCATCCAGTGATCTTTGCCTAGCATAGGCAGAAGTTGTTGTAATGTTAACATCTTGAACTTTGGAATGTCTAGGTAGGTATTGAGAATGGACAAATCCAGAATTGGCCTCCAAGTGTTTCCTTTCTTTGGCACTAGGAATAGACGGGAATAAAATCCTAGGCCTACTTCTGACGGAGGGACCACCTGAATTGCCTCCATCTGCAAAAGCAAGGAAATTTGTTCCTGAGCCTCCAGCCTCTGCTGAGGAGGCACATCCGGCATGCCTTTGAAAGGAGGAAAAGTGTGAAAATAAAACTTGTAACCTTGATTTATTATATCCAACACCCACTTGTCCTGGGTGACCAAATTCCAGTTTTGTTTGAAAAGTCCCAACTTTCCTCCTAGAGGAGCTGCCAGTAAAGAAGGGTCTGGCAGTGGAAGATACAAGTCATTGGGTCTGCTTACGAAAGGGCTGACCCCTGCCCTCACCAGAAGACTGTGCAGGAGAACTCCAAGTCCTAGGTCTGCAAGAACCCTGAGCGTGAGCCCTGCCTCTACCACGTCTAGACCTGCCCTTAGACTGATAATCCGAAGAAGGATAAGACCATCCTCTAGCAGGCCAATTACTACTAAACTTAGGGGGCTGCACCTGCAAAAAATCCTTGACCGTCTGCATAGACTTAGCCTTATCTTCCATCTTTTTCAAAACTGATTCCACAGGAGGACCAAAAAGTACTTCAGATTGAAGAGGAGCATCCAAAATTCGAGCCTTTACATGCTCTGACAAATTTTGATCCTTAAGCTAGGCATGTCTACAAATAACTGAACCTGTAGCAGCCACCCTGGATGAAGCCTGAAGAGCATCAAAACCACACTGCAAAGAATGTTTGCCAACTTGATCTGATGCATGAACCAACTCCTGGAGCTCCTTACACTCTATACCCTCAGATAAAGCATCCACCTTAGACTTCAATTGGCCTAACAAAAAGTTCTGATACTTCAGCATATGAAATTGGCAATTCAAAGCCCTCATAGCTAACGTAGAGGAGGTGTACACCTTTTTCCCCCACCTATCTAACGCTCTAGAATCTTTATCCAAAGGAACTGGATTCTTAGCAACAGAAGCCCTAACACCCTTCGGACCTTGAATAATAGTTTCCGGATCAGCTCTAGGACTTTTGTACAAATACTTATGTGCTTCTGGAACTCTGTAATATCTGTCTGGCTTAACAGGGGCCGGAGGCAAAGAATCAGGATTAAGGGAAGATTCAGAAAAAACATCCTGAACAACATCTAAGACAGGAGGAATAGCCAAGGGCCTATGTTGTGGCAGAAACAAAAATTCCCTAAGCCTTTTCCGAGAATCTGAAAAATCTTGACCTTCCCACTTGAAATGTTCCCTCATGGAATGTAAAGTCTCAGAAAAAGAAAAATCCTCTGGAGGAGAAGTAGAAGGACAGGAGTCCTCTGCATCCGAATCTGAATAGGAAGGGAAATCCTGAATTTCTTCAGCTGAGGAATCAGAGTAGTCTGAGGAATGATCCAGTCCCTCTAAATCTGCCTCCACCCTAGGCCTCTTCTCTGGGGGGGGGCATAGAACCCCTGATCAAAGTAATCAAGTCCTCTGCCATTTTCAACATATACTTTTTAGGAACAGGTGCTGGAGAGCTAGAACTATGACCAGGGCCAACAAGACAAGGTTTGGCCTTAGCATGGCCTTTAGCCACTGAAGTAGAAGGCCTAATAACCTTTTGTAAAGATGGAACTACAGATACCTGAGAAGCACCCTCAGCCTGGCCGAACTCCTGAGAGGCCAACTCCTGCAAAAGTAAAGGTTCCCCCTGGGATTCAGCCGAAACCTCGGCAGGATCCACAGATTCAACCGGAGGCTCCGTAGAACCGGCGTCCGCAACGGACGACTCATCCGGTTTAGACCTCAAAGATTTATCCTTATGCTTTTTAGCGGTAGCGGGCGTCGGAGGATCCGACGGCATGTTATAGTTACACCGTTTACCGAAAACAAGCCTGGCACAGTCTAATCTACGTTTAATGGTGCGCTTATTAAATCTAGCACAAAAGCGACACCCGACCACGTCATGCTCAGGCCCCAAGCAAGGAATACAGAAAGAATGATAATCCCTATGAGGTATCTGTTTCCCACAAGAAATACAATTATTAACTTTTTCTGACATCCGGATAACTGAGGCAAGAAAAGACAAAAATTTCCCCAACGGGGTACTTAGCCCAACTTGGTCTTCGGTCTGAAACTCGATAAATGAAAATTTCAGAACGCTGAACGGCACTTGCAAACGCTGCTTCTGCTTCGGACCACGCGGCAAGAAAGACTGAGGATATGGCGTCGGTCATGCGCTTAAGTACTACTACGTACTGACGTCAGCTCTAGGCGACATTGACCGACGCCAGCCTAGCTCTTTGGTATTCGGGCCGACCGAGGACAGCGGACTACCCACAGGTTATGACCGCAGCAATGTGAGACGAAGAACATCCTTCCAGATCATTATCATTCTATCACTTTTTTCCTCCTAACATCCATACTTCCACAGGAATTCAATCTATTCCTGAATACTTTCCTAGAAATTGATTATACATCACTGTTTATATCACACCTCCTTCTATTTTAACTAATTGTTGAGCCTCATTTACCTCTAACCTTAGCATAACTCAAGTCTTCCATAAATATTTCCATTTGTGCTCATAAAATTTCCAACATATCTCTAACACCTCTACAAGATCAATGTTTTTCTTTCCTCTGGTTATAGGCTCCCTAGGCTTGGCGACTACCCTTTCTATTGCCTAAGTCGTGATACAAGTTTTTGTGCTTTGGAGTTATTATAAAAACAGTTGAGACTCTTCCTGTTTTGTGAGATTCCCCTTATTCTGCAATACTTTAACTTTTGTAAGCCCTACTAAATAATCCCTATTACTTCTTAACCATGTCTTTTTTCTTCTGTTTTTACAATATTTTAAAACTCAATTTTTATTTTATCCCAGCCACTAGCTATAACTTATTTAGAAATTTCTGTCTTCCCTACTATTGATTAATTGCAACTACCCATTCCTTAAATTCCACTCCTTTTAGCAGGTAAGTGGGAAGTGCCAGTGTCTCATTTTTTACTTCATTATCCAGTATTTTTATCTTGGTTTTTACTGGTGCATGACCTGAAATAGTTATTGGATGTGTTTTGGTTACTGGATGCATTCTGAAGCTTTCAATTAAATGCACATGTTCCTGTGAAATAAATTTTCTATCTAGTCTAGCCCAGTTATTGTATCTTGGGGAATCTTCTTCTTTCGGCTTTTCTCAGTTAGGGGTCACCACAGCAGATCATCTGTCCACTCATGATTGGCAGTGGAGTTTTACAGTGTCGAGTTGCCAGCCCGGTGCCCAACCTTCCACAGACGGCACACACACACACACACACACGTCACACACACTCACACCTAGGGCCAATTTAGAGTGTCCAATTCACCTACTGCATGTCTTTGGGATGTGGGAGGAAACCGGAGCACCCAGGGGAAACCCACGCGACCACAGGGAGAACATGCAGACTCCGCACAGAAGGCACCCCAGCCGAGAATAGTTATTGTACCTTGGGGAATAAGTAAATTCTCTCAAAGTTCCTACTACTGAATTCATGTCTTCCATGCCAAATATTTGAATAACTCTCTTCAGAATCCTACTCTCTTGTGTTATATTTTCCCTTCTAGGTCACTCAAATACATACTCACTGTTGCAAATCAAGTTCCATTTCCCACCTGTAAGTAATATTCCCTACTGAAAGCCAATTATTTCTCCCAAAATATTTTCTAGCTCCATAACAGCAGTTTTTGGTGGAATATAAATATATGCCAGCATAACCCCCCTTCCTTACTGCTACAGATCTACCATTATTATCTTTTCCCCTCTTCTATCATTATTGGAATTCCTCTAGCAATTAATGCAATCACTACAATTTTCCTTTGTCTCTGATATTTTGCTGAATATTCATCCTGAAACCTTTCTTTACCAAATTCACATGCTCATTTCTTATTTGCACTCTGCATATTTTAATATAATTCAATACCCTTGGCTTGCTACTCATTTATTTTAATACTGGATGACTATCTCTTGCTTCTGACTGGACATCCAAAATTAGGAATAGCCAGGGTGGACATTCAAGTCACATTAACAAAGGGAGGGAAAGTGTCCTATGGTGGATGTCTGGGATGAACTTTTCTGAAATCTCTGGCTCCAAAATTGTTCCAAGTCCCCATTAAGAATGAGGCATCATGTGTAGTGCCAAGAGAGATGGTAAATGGTGTTTAATGACGTGCTTAATGTGTACTGTAAATTATTCCACATACTGTATATATCTTCCCACTATATTCAAAATATGTACTGTAAATTATTCCACATACTGTGCATTCCTTCCCACTATATTAAAAATGTATGCACGATTGTTACCGGTTTTCTGTGTACTACAATTGATTACATATTTGCCACAGAGCGTGGGTCATGGTTAAAAGCGACTCCTGGACCACTCTACTTACCTAGCAAACAAAATTAAATAAATAAAGGGAAGTTTAGTAATGGATGCAATTTTAGTCTCAGGGGTCCAGAGTTTATAATGAGCCAGACAGACTATGTGTGGGAGATATAAAACATACATTTCTAAGCCTGTCAGGGATGGGTGACAACCGAGCTATGCAGCAGGCCATTATACTACTCCCTGTAATCACCTCCAAAGGTAATGTATGCTACTACTTTCCTCTGATGAAAGAAAATGCCCAGCTTTCAATGACTAAAGGTAATGCAGACAATAATACAAGCTAAGCAGCAGATACACAAGACTGCATTAATTGTGTGTCCCATGCATAACCTCAACAAATTTGTGGAAATACAGTGGAGGAAAACGTGCCACATAAATGTTTTCTTTCTGATCAGTGCAGAAAAACATTTCAAGAACTCTCACAAATTACATACATTTATCAACAGTCTGTAGAAACAGTCTGTTCAGGACACAGAGAGCATATGTGCTATGTTAAATGTTACTAATTGTAGGCAATGGAATAAATAGTAAATGTTTACTATACTCAGAGAGCATATGTGCTATGTTAAATGATAGTAATTGTAGGCAATGGAATAAATAGTAAATGTTTACTATACTCAGAGAGCATATGTGCTATGTTAAATGATAGTAATTGTAGGCAATGGAATAAATAGTAAATGTTTACTATACTCAGAGAGCATATGTGCTATGTTAAATGATAGTAATTGTAGGCAATGGAATAAATAGTGAATGTTTACTATACAACAGCATATACAGCAGTTAAGAAATTATAAATTATATACTTCAATTCTCCACATCTCTTTTCTTCTACTGGAAGAAGTTGAGTTATCTTAACATCTCCTCATATTATCCCCTCACTATCCTAGTAATATTCCCTTGTGTCCTCTACAGCACTGGGAGCTTCCTTCCCCTATAAGGCCTCCGTAACTGTTTACAGTACCAGTGCCATCTCTGGAGTCTAACATTCCTGCATAATACACTGCTCAGCTTTTAGTTTGCCTTCGCACCACTCCTTCTTGCCAAACCTGATGGATTTGGTGGTCATAATAAAAGGTTCCTTCTATGATTTAGATTTGTAACCGGATTCCACCAGCTGTGCTGTTTTTGTTTGACTGTCATTTCTCAGGGCTAGCACTTTGCACATGGATGGGCTGAAATGAAACCGACACCTTTCAGACCCTTCTTCCATTCTCCTCAGGCTAAACATTATGATTGCTCTGCCATTTGTACCACCATTCTCCCAGCTTTGACGTAACTTGCAAAGAGACTGATCTAGTTTTAAATATAACGCTTTTGGTTAGAATGAACAGGGTAAAAAGGACTAGAACCGGGTCTGATCACCAAAAGGACATGACTTATCTTCTTACCACTTGATAGCTCTCACCTGTGGGTCACCCTCTGTTCCCTGTTGGTCACCAATCTGCACTCTTTTCTATCCCACCATCTCTGCAATGAGCAGGAAATGAGGGTCTTATGCACAGTCTTTGCTGGTAGGACATGACTTGTGATCTTCTTACCCTTCGATAGCTTTTAACTGATGGTCACACTCTATTCCATGTTAGTCATCAATCTGCAGTCTTTTCTATCCATCCCCTCAACATCTTTGCAATGAGCAGGAAATGAGGGTCCTATTCATAGGGTTTGTTGAAAATAAGACAGATCTTGTCCACAATCCCTGGTGTCTCAGTTGTAGAAATGGATGAGCTAATTTGACAAAATGTACCTATTGTGACTGTATGTAGGAAGTCATAAAGCAACTACTTTTGTCAAAGAAATCTTGTAAATCTTTACTTTAGAATTGGTTTCACTGTCTGCCCTCTAATAAAGTCAGGCTGGCATTAGCATGTACGCTTCTGGTCTGCTTCATGTTGACTTCATAGACCACATCATAACTACTTACCTCCTGGGAAACTCTCTTTGAAAAGGGTCTTATTGAACACTTGTGTTAGAGGATTTACCTAAACTGCAGTAGCCCTTTTTAGGCTACTCTGTAGGATTCTGTTTGGCCCCTGTGCCTTACCCTTCCATTGTGCTTTCTACCTCCTTCACTGTTCTCTCTTCATATAGCCAGCTGTTCCTTGCCTACCCTACTTTCCAAGTCTAATACTCTCCCATAAGCTTTGCTATTGAACTGCAATGCAAAATGCTGAGTATCTTCTAATAACACACACACACACACACACACACACACACACACACACACACACACACACACACACACACACACACACACCAAACACTGTTAGGGACTTTATGTCTTAGCACTTTGGGATCAAATATCTGAAATACAGGCATTCACTTACAGCAGGCAACACCAGAATGCTGAATATTACAAGCGTCACCCTGACCTCATGTGCAAAAATGGGGAAAGGGGTTTTGGATATATAGATGGAGTCATGGTGATTTGGTAAGAATGTTATTAAATAAAAGCTGATTAAAGAAGAGAAATGAAAAGTACAGTTTTGTACCTACCATAAATGTAGATGTTCGAGGATCCACATTGCTGCAGTCCTAACTATTGGGTAGTCCGCTGTCCAGTCGGCCCGAATACCAAAGTATATGGCTGACGTCGGTCAGGGCGCATTAGACTGACGTCAGTACGTCAGGGTACTAATGCGCATGACCGACGCCATATCCTCAGTCTTTTCTTGCCCCAGATGTCAGAAGACCCTAAAAAGACAAGGCCTAATATACCTACACCAAAAACATGTATAATATATACAAAATCATCAGCATATAACCTCACCTACACAACCACCCCTAAACACAGAGGGGAAGGAGGGAGGGTAAATTGGACTGCAGCAATGTGGATCCTCGAACATCTACATTTATGGTAGGTACAAAACTGTACTATGTTCTTCGTTCCACATTGCTGCAGTCCTAACTATTGGGTAGAATCCCAAAGCAGAGGTAAGGGAGGCTGGCAAATCATAAAGAAGCAGGAGCTGACAACATGCCTTGCAAAATAGCTGTGGCAAAACCAGCCCTAGACGAGAGGAAGGTGATAATGCTTAGAGAAAGTATGCACTGAACTCCAAGTAGCTGCTTCCAAAATATCCTTAGTTGCCACCCCCCTTAGAAATGCTGTTGAAGTGGCAGTAGCCCTAGTGGAATGAGGCCTAATCCCAGCTGGAATCTCCTTGCCATGATGGGAATAACAAAATGCAATGCAAAACCCAATCCACCTAGAAATAGTTTGTTTTGACACAGGCTTGCCCTGCGAACTCAAAGCAAAAGAAACAAACAACTGCTGAGACTGCCTAAAATCCTTAGTCCTGCTCAAATAATAACGCATTGCCTGTGCACATCTAAAGTGTGCAAAATCTTTTCCCCTTTATTTTGGGGATATGCATAAAAGTAGGCAAATGAATAGTTTGGTTTAAAGCCACACTAGAAACCACCTTAGGCATAAAAGAAGGATTAGTACGTAATGATACCCTATCCTTATGAAAAATCAAAAAAGGCTCAACCGCCATAAGGGCCTGTAACTCAGAAACCCTTCTTGCAGAAGTAATAGCCAACAAAAAAGCAGTCTTCCATGACAAGTATTTCAGTTCAGCAGTAGCTGCAGGCTCAAAAGGTTGTAGAGTAAGTTTCTCCAACACAAAATTGAGATCCCAAGCAGGAGTAGGAGCTCTACGGGGGTCTTATATTCTTTGCCCCTCTAAGAAATTGCTTGAACAAAGGATGTGAAAACAATGGTGGGTCACAATCATAGTGAGCTGAAATTGCTGCAGCATGAATCTTAATGGAAGAGAAAGACAAACCTTTGTCCAATAACTCAGTAAGATATTGAAGAGCCACACTCAAATTAGGCTCTGAAATCTCCAAATTCTTTGCTGCAGTCCAAAATAAAAATCTCTTCCATTTTTCTGCGTACACTTTCCTTGTACTAGGTCTTCTGGCTTCCATAACCACATTTAAAACTTGTTGAGGAAGTTGAGACCTGCTGTCTTTCAAAACAGAATATGCCAGGCTGTTAGATGAAGAGAGTGAAGCTTGACATTGAGCAGACGACCGTCCTTCTGAGACAACAGATGTGGAATCAAGGGTAAAGGCCATGGAGGCTTCTTTACCAGACTCCTCAGTAATGGGTACCAGTGCTGCCGAGGCCAATCTGGAGCTATTAAAATCATCCTTGGCTTGTCTTGTCTGACCTTTAGAAGCACCTTTGGAAGAAGAGGCAGAGGTGGAAACGCATACACATGAAGATTTTTCCAACTGAAAGAAAGAGCATCCACTTTCCAAGCTGTGTGATGAAACCTCTTTGTGCAAAACTTTGGCAGCTGGTGGTTCAGTGGAGAAGCGAACAGATCTATGTCTGGAGTTCCCCAGGACACTGTCAACTTTTGAAATACATGAAGATCCAGTTTCCACTCGTGGGGATCCATGATTTGTCTGCTTAACACATCTGCTAAGGAGTTCTGTGCTCCCGGCAGAAACCTTGCCTGAAGAGTTAGTTGCAAGCTGAGCGCAGTCTCCCATAAAATCATTGCTTGCCTGCACAATGGGTAAGAATGTGTTCCCCCTTGTTTGTCGATGTACCACATGACAGTTGTATTGTCTGTTAGAATCAACACCTGCCCTGGAAGAAGTAACTCCTTGAAAGCCATTAATGCAAACTGGACTGCTAACATCTCCTTCATGTTGATATGTAGATGCTGTAGTCTGGCAGGCCACTTGTCTTGTATCCACTTTCCATTTAGATGAGCTCCCCAAGCAATGTCCGAGGCATCTGTCGTTAAAATCTGACTCGCCTCTGGCCGGGTCACAGAGAGTCCCTTGTTTAGGTGACATTCCTGAGCCCACCACAAAAATTCTTTTTGAAGGCAAGGTATTATTTGAATGACAGTGTCCAAATCCTGGCAGTGCTGTGTCCATACATTTTGAGATACCATTGTAGCTTCCTCATATGCAGTTTGGCATTGGGAAGCACCAGAATACAAGATGCCATGAACCCTAATGCTTGAAGGACTGTCCTTGCAGTCAGCACGGACTGATGAGATAGTTGATGGAAGTAAAGTGATAGACTCTGTTGTTTGTCCGGGGTTAAAAGGCCATCTGGGCTGCTGTATTCAGTCTCACACCCAGAAAGCACATGTCTTGAGAGGGTACTAGACTGGACTTTATTTCGTTCACAGAATACCCTAGGCATCTTAGCACTGCTATAACATATTCCAGATGCTGTAGAAGGTCTTCCTTTTCTTGAGCCAGAATCAGGCAGTCGTCCAAGTAAGGATAGATTTGAATTCCTTGTAGCCTGAAGTAAGCTATCACTGGAGCCAGAACCTTTGTGAATACTCTGGGCGCAGTAGATAAGCCAAAGGGCAATGCAGAGAACTGATAATGAGAATTTCCAGCTCGAAAACGCAGATACTTCCTGCAACTTAGTCTTATAGGCACATGAAGGTAAGCTTCCTTGAGATCTAAAGTTACCATCCAGTGATCTTTGCCCAACAGAGGTAAAAGCTGTTGTAACGTCAACATCTTGAACTTGGGAATGTCCAGATAAGTGTTGAGGATAGATAAATCCAAAATTGGTCTCCACGTGTTCCCCTTCTTTGGTACTAGGAACAGGCGAGAATAAAATCCTAGGCCCCTTTGTGATACAGGGACTGGCTGAATGGCCCCTATTTGGAGTAATTGAGAAATTTGCTTGTGAGCCTCTTTCCTTTGTGGTGGAGGAACGTCTGGCATGCCTTTGAAAGGGGGCAATGTATGGAAATAAAACCTGTAACCGTGGTGAATGATATCCAACACCCATCTGTCTTGAGTAATTAAATCCCAATTTTCTTTGAAAAGAGACAGTCTGCCTCCCAAAGGAGCTGTCAGACGAGAATCTACTGGCAGCTGAAAAGGCAGGTCATTGGGTCTGTTTACGAAAGGACTGACCCCTGCCCTCACCAGAAGTCTGAGCAGGTGAACTCCCTGTTCTAGGCCTAAAAGAACCTTGAGCTCTGCCCCTACCACGTCTAGACCTACCCCTAGACTGGGAATCATAAGCAGGATATGTCCAACCCTTAGTAGGCCAATTTCTACTAAACTTCGGTGGCTGCACCTGCAAAAATCTTTAACAGTTTGCATAGACTTAGCTTTGTCCTCCATTTTCTTTAAAACTGCTTCCACAGGCGAACCAAACAACACATCAGACTGTAAAGGAGCATCCAAAATCCTTGTCTTAACATGCTCAGCTAAATTCTGATCCCTCAACCAGGCATGCCTGCGAAGAACAGAACTAGTGGCAGCCACCCTCGAGGAGGCCTGTACAGCATCAAAACCACATTGCAAAGAATGCTTACCCACTTGTTCAGACACATGAACTAAATCCAGCAACTCTTTACACTCAATACCTTCCGCCAAAGCATCCACCTTAGATTTCAATTGTGAAAGGAGATAATTTTGATATTTTAGCATGTGAAACTGACAATTCAACGCCCTCATGGCTAAAGTGGAAGAAGTATACACTTTCTTTCCCCATCTATCCAAAGCCCTTGCCTCTTTATCAGTGGGAACAGGGTTTTTAACAACAGAGGCCTTAACACCTTTAGGTCCCTGAGAAACAGTCTCGGGTCTGCCCTAGGACTCTTAAAAGATACTTATGAGCTTCAGGCACCCTATAGTACCTATCAGGTTTAACAGGAGCAGGAGGCAAGGAATCAGGGTTCAGGGAAGCCTCTGCAAAACATCTTCTACCACATTCAACACAGGAGGTATAGCTAAGGGCCTATGCTGGGGTAAAACAAGAATTCCCTAAGCCTTTTCCTAGAATCAGAGTAATCTTGGCCTTCCCATTTAAAGTGCTCCCTCATGGAATGCAGAGTCTCTGAAAATGAGAAATCCTCAGGAGGAGAAGCTGTAGGAGTGGAATCATCCACATCAGAATCAGAATAAGGAGGATACTCCTGCAAGTCTTCCAGAAGACTCAAGCCTCTGAACACTGTTCCAAACTCTCAAACTCAGGTTCCACCCTAGGCCTCTTATCAGGAGGGGGCATAGAACCTCTAATCATAGTAATCAAATCTTCTGCCATTTTAAGCATATGTTTCTTAGGCATAGAACCTGAAGTGCTAGGAGAAGCCCCCACTGAGGCTAAACTTGGCCTACCTCTCAAAGAAGTTTTGGAAACAGAAGGAGAGGCTCTAACTACCTTGGGAAGAGAGGGAAGAACAGTTACCTGAGAAGCCCCCTCAGCCTGGCCTACCTTCTGAGAGGGCACATCCTGTAACAGTAAAGTCTCTGAAGAAACTCCTGGCAAAACCTCTGACTCCACCGAGCCTTCTAAAGAACCGACGTCCGGGACTGCCGGTTCATCAACCCTAGGCTTTGCAGTTTTATCCTTGCGCTTCTTGGATGAAGCGGGCGTCGGAGCATCCGACGGCATTTTATAATTACAACGCTTCCCAAACACTAACCTGGCACAGTCTAACCTTCTCTTAATAGTGCGTTTGTTAAATCTAGCACAAGAGCGGCATCCAACAACGTCGTGCTCAGGCCCTAAACAAGGTATACACAAAGTATGGTAATCCCTATGAGGTATCTGTTTCCCACAAGAAATACAGTTATTCACTTTTTCTGACATCCGGTTAAATACTGAGGCAAGAAAAAACCAAAACGTTCCCCAACGGGGTACTTAGCCAACTTTGATTCGGTCTGAAACTCCGACTTCAGAAAATTTCAGAACGCCAACCTGCACTCGCAAAACTGCTTCTGCATCGGACCACGCGGCAAAAAAGACTGAGGATATGGCGTCGGTCATGCGCATTAGTACCCTGACGTACTGACGTCAGTCTAATGCGCCCTGACCGACGTCAGCCATATACTTTGGTATTCGGGCCGACTGGACAGCGGACTACCCAATAGTTAGGACTGCAGCAATGTGGAACGAAGAACATCTTGTAATTAACTGTAACTGACTTTACTATTTTAAACTGTTGCTTTAAATGCATTGCCAATTCCGTGCATTACTCATTATACACCCCAAACTGTTAAGACAGATACAAAGTAACCAAATGCAACCTGGTTTGAAAGCTGGAGTGCAGATACAATGCAACTAAATTTAAGAGATTTGCTGCCAGACTTCATTACAGACAGAAACAGACACCTTACAACTTGGACCCTTTTTGTTAACTGTTACTTTTTGCTCCTGTGCTTGCATCACTGTTCTGAATTTAGCATGGTTCTGCCTGAATGCCTGGATAGATGAACAAATTGTATAACATCTAGTATAGATCATATGACAGTGAGAATGAATGAATAGGAGGTCCATTTTTATGAATGGAGTGCCTGAGTGATTGCAATGCATTGTTAGACTTGTGGCTTGATGAATGTTAAGTGATTCTTTGTGGGACTGAATGAATGTGGGTGTGTTGTGGATGGATGCATAGCAAACTGTCAGCAGTGATGCAAAGAAATTAACAAGCACTTTACCAGGGAAAGCTAATATGCACTGGTGGGTAGCTAAACACTGTGGGTTAAACCACTTAGACACATTCTGGTTACTATGCATGAACACAAAAATGCATTACAAAAATTGCAGACTTCAAAATGGCAAAGTAGGGCATTCCAGTCACCTCAGTGGAAGGGAGGAAGATGAGTACCACACTTTACGACTGAGGTTCAGAGATACAGAGTCCAGTCTAAGATGCAAAAAATGTTTACTAATGAAGGGACTGTTTTTCACTACACATAAGCAAACTGTGGAGTGCTAGATGGTCAGATAGTGCCTTTCATTGCAGTAACTTCTCATGTCCTTCTATATCACTGTTGCAGTATTCTAAACAGAAGGGATCTCCTGCCCAGAGCAGCCTAATGTTTGGCCAATATACAAAAGCCTAATGATCTAGTATGTGCTGTATGTCACACTTATGCTCCCTGCACAGAATTTAGGGCACAGAAGGGACATATGGACCCAACTACCCTGAACTTCTTTGCCACCAGATTGAATTATTTCTAGTTGGTCTGAATGCCTTGTTGCTGTACTGAATACTTAGCACCAGATAAGTGCCTCATTGGGGTTGTCCTTTTTCTTTTCTTGGTTTTGGATTTTATTTAGCTATCTAGACTTAATGTCCCAGTGTGGGAAGCAGATTCCCCATAAGGATCGCGACAAACAATATCTTTTTTTTTGTTTGGGTGACTCATGACCATACATCTTGTAGTATCTGTAAGGTGTTTGTGCCCAAGACACTCAGAAACCATCTGTCTTCCCTGGCCATTTATCTGGAAAACCAATGGCTTAAACAGTTAGCCCAGGGCACCATGGGCAGAATCCTATAACCCTGAGATACTTCTGTTAGGTAAGAAAAAGGCCAATAAATCTTGGCTGGATTCTTTAGCTGTCCAGCCTCCATGGACATCTCTCTAGAAGCAGGTAATAGGTCTGCAGGTTGTTCAGCATGTACGTCAGATTCCTCTGCCACAACCATGTTGGAGACCAGCATGGATCCTATTTCTGCATATCCTCCAAGGCCTTGCAGGTGTCTGCTCTGGACGTTGAGCGGGAACCATGGTTGATTATCTTAGAAGGCCCTAGACAGAGTCCGAAGATATTAGTCAGGCAGGAGGTTCCAGGTTCTCTTATTAAATCTTGCCACCTTAGGGTTGGAACCTCCACTATTTGTTAGAGCTGATTTCCCTTCCAAGAAAAGAAAAAAAAAATTGAGCATGTTTCAATCTGTCCTAAGGATCCTCAAATGGAATGGCAAGAGTTTACTCAGGATTTGTTTTCTGTCTTGATGGCCCTAGAGCCTCCTCAAGGGGTTTCAGTACCTGCTCCTCATTGGATCTCTACCGAATCTAAATAGCTTAGGCAAACGGATTCCAAAGATGAGGATTCAGCATTGGATGAGGGTTCTTTGTCCTATTCTTCACATATGCCTTTGCCTTTGGCTTATGGTTCTGATGGAGAGGAGTTTGTTAGATCTGAGTCTCCTTTTGAAGAGCTATCCTTTGTGGACACATTTGCTAGGATGATGGAATACTTTAAGTGGGATTCTTCTCAAGTGTCTGATATTCAGAGAAGATATTATACGTTGTTTCAGGTGGATACTCCTAAACCATCAGCAGTTTTTCCCATGTTGGCTGCCTTGTTAGATACTTTCATTGCTGCCTCCAAGTCTGCTGATTCTCAGACTCCTGCTCCTAAGAAACCTGATATGTTCTATAAGGTTCCTGAGGATTGCCTGTATTATTTAAATGCCCTTCTGCTGATCCTGCTGTGGTGTCATTCTCTTCTGACAAACCTTCTAAACTTTTGTCCTCTTCCAAACTTTTACTTTCTGATAAGCATAGTAGGGCAATGGAGAGGATTGATAAGAACGTATACATGGCTTCTACTTTGGTCTCTAGGGCTGCTAATTACCAGATCCCACATGACTAGGTATGCTCTGACCTTGTTTGCTCAAGGCTTGTTAGGTTATTTCTGACTTCCCTAATTCTGAAGGCAATTCCTCTGTGATTCTGAAAGCAATTCTTCTGCCTTACATATTTTAGGTTCTGCTTCTCAAGTGGCTCACCAATCTATTAAGTGTAGCTATGATGCTGCTGAAGCCTCTGAGGGCTGTGGCTTTTGGGTCTGTCATGATATATTACTCTTGGCTTCAGCTCCAGTCTTTGAAGACATTAAGGCCAAGTCGTTGGATACTCCTTTGGATAATAAACATTTTGGGACTGCTGCTGCTGACATGTTTAAATATCTTCAAGAGAAAAGCAAAGCCTTGCAGGACCTTAAACATATCTTTGTCTCTACTACCCCAAAGGTCCAGTGGAATTATCCTTCCAGATTTGCTTTTGTTTGCAGGCAACTCCACCAGGCCTCCAAGGGCAGGAAGTGTGGTAGGCGGACCCCGCTTTGCTAAGGCTTTTCAGATTTCTGTGACCCAGAAGCCTCCTTTATCTGATAAGCCTCCTTCTCTTTGACAGTTCATCCCACCTTCATTTAGACCAGGCTCCTTTGGCTTCCAAATTGGTATCTCATCACTTCAGACTCTTGGGTTCTATCATCTGTCAAGGTTACTTCATGGTATGGAAGTCTCTCCCTCCTTTTTCATAGCCAGGGAGTTTCTTCAGTCCCTAGGATTCATTGCCTCTTCTATGCCAATGCTCCCTCTTGCCAGACTGCATATGTGGAAGCTTCAATAGTACCTCGAAGTCAAGTTTGGCTGCAGCATTGTCACCATCTGGATTTCACTGTGCATCTCCTTCCTTGTCTAAAGAAGGAATTTGAGTGATGGATTCAACAGTTTGGTCTCAACCCAGGTTGGTCCTTTCAGACTTCAGTCCCTTCTCAAGACCAGTTTACTGGTGACTCAGACATGGGGTGGGGGGTTTCTTTTGGTCACCTGAAAGTTCAGGGTCTCTGGCCACCCCTATCAAAAGTCAGACCATATCAACATCAAAGAGATGAGAGCTTCAATTCTGGCCCTTCCAGCTTTTCACTCCATGCTCATTCCAGGGTCCTTGAAGATGTACACAGAGAACACTGCAGTGATGTGTTATGTCAACAAGCAGGGAGATACCAAATATTACCTCCTCTGCAGGATGGCTTTTCAGGCTTGGGAGGAGGCTCTCAGTTATAAGTTAACTCTTCAGGCAGTATACATTCCTTCAGAGCACAATCTAGTGGCAGACTTTCTGAGCAGGTCCAAAATACAGGCTCGCGAATGGATGCTTCACAGAGATTTGTTTTTGGACATTGCCATCAGTAGGTTATACCTCAGGTAGATCTTTTTGTCTCCCCTCTGAACAGGCAACTTCCTCTCTTCTATCCCAGAATGCCATGCCATCTGGCATGGAAGACGGATGCTTTTTCTTTTCCCTGGGAGGGGATTTTTTTTATGCTTTCCCTCTTCTTTCCCCATTTCCTAACATCCTGCAGAAGATTCAGTTGGACTCCCCAAAAATCTTGCTAGTGACTCCATTTTGGCCAAGACAGCACAGGTTCTCCCTCTTAATGCATCTGGCCAGGGATAATCACCACAAGTTACCACAGTGTTTGGATCTCCTCACAAAGGACAAGGAGTCTCTCATCCATCCTCACTTGTCCACTCTTCAACTGACACTGTGGATGATAGTTTTTTTTTTTTTTTTTCAAATACCTTTACTGAATTATCACTTATGACATATGCAAATTTATATTCATATCAAACTATATTAACATAATAAACATTATACATCACATATATTACTATATATCATATAATCTAAGCAATATTACATAAATTATTAAATTCCTGCCTTTTTAAAACAAAGACATTGTTATTAAACCATCACTTACTACATTGGCAATCATAAGTTTATATAAACGAAAACAGACCACACTGATACAATCCTAGCTGCAACCATTTTACATCCAAACCATACTGACACACTCCCTTTTGCAAACATTATACATCACATATAATCTACTCAAACATTATGTAGCTCATTTAAGTCCTGCTGCCTTTTAAACATCATTCCTCCTTTTTATGTATTGTTCCCAAAATTCCCATTTTCCTATGTAGTTTGCTCCTACCCTTTTCTAAAGATCTCAACTCCAATTGTTTTAGCTCTGTTACTATATTCACTACTTCCAATACAGTTGGTTTAGATTTTGATTTTTATTTTCTAGTAATTGCTTTTTTGGCAGCCACCATTATTAGACACAGCAAAGCCTTACCACGTCTAGGGAATTCTGATTCTGTATCATAGCTCAGAAAAATTATCAACCTTGTTAGACCAATCTTTCCAACCAGCATCTCCGACAGTGTATCCCACAGGGAATCCTTAAAGTACGCCAACTCACCGCATTCCCAGAAAATATGTTCTTAATTACCTCTTTCTTTCTCCTCACACCTCCAAGATTTGCTGTCTGCCTGAGGAAAAATTCTCAGGGATCTACTTGTAGTATAAAAATATCTATGTAAACCTTTCCAGGCAAAAATCATAAATATTCTAGATTTTGTTATATATTTAGGAGACATACACATATCCTCCCATTGTTTCTTTGTGAATTGCTTATTCAATCTCTCTTTCCAATTCTTTCTAACCTCCTCCAATTGATTCTTATAGTTATCATACAATATTTTATATGCTGTACTAATTATTCCTTTTTAATGCAGCTACTGTTCTAGGTTCTATTAAAAACTCTTCCAGTGTTGGTCTTTCATTTAGAATCCCATTTCTTTCTCTTTGCCTATACTCTAATATAAATCCATGACAGGGAAGGCAATCTTTAACCTGCAGTCCAAATAAATTCTTGGCATCTTCCCTTTCTATCATCTTTCCTGGTCCCAATACCTTGGTTCCTTTGCCAGTTTTCTCCAATAAATTCAAGCCCTCCCATCTTCTCTATTGTCTGCATCCCTAATTGCAGTCATCCCGACTGGCAGGGTCTCCTTTCTCCACTCTTGTGTTGGCTTAGCTCTTAGAATACTTTTTACTACTTTAAGGATATAATATTCTGTATGTAGGTGATAGAGTTTTGATCCCTTTCAAGTTTGTCTTTTCTGAGGACATGCTCATGGTTTTATAGGAGGTAAGGAAACCCTCAGCCAGAAGATCTGATATGTCCAAATGGAAATTATTTTTTATTCTGGTGCCATGCTCATAACCAAGACCCTTTATCAGTGGGGTTCCCTCTGGTCCTCTGTTATTTGTGTGAGTTGCTCCAGTCTGGCCTGGCCCATTTCTTCTGGTCTGCCCCTGAATCCTCCTTTATTTTCTTGTTTTGAGGTCAATCAATTTATTAAAGGAGTCCTCTTCTTCCTCCTTGGGACCTTAATTTTGTTTTGGAAAAACTGACTCAGGCTTCTTTTGAGCCTGCAGATTCTTCTTTGCAACATTGTAGCTGGAAGACTGTTTTGTTGCTGGCTCTTAGTTCTGGAGGGTTTCTGAGCTCCAGGCCCTTATGACCATTCCTCCTTTTTTTCTTTTTTCCTTTCATACTAATCCTTCCTTTATGCTAAAGGTATTAAACGAATTGTCCTTGAATCAGTTGGTACACCTCCCTTCCTTGTTCCCTTCACCTCTGTCTGCTATTGAGGGGGTCCTTCATATCCTGAATTTGCACAGACAGGTCAGCTAGTATTTGAATTAAACTAAGGTCATTTGTAAGTCTGATCAGCTTTTTTGTTTTCCCCCAGGACATTGTGTTTGACTGGTTCTAAGAAAACCATTACCTCCTGGACACCCACAGTGATTTCCTTTTATTATATTTTTCATGGCAAATCTCTGTTTACTTCTGGTAGAACTCATTCCCCTAGGGCTGTTGCCTGTTCTGGTGCTTTCTTCAAGGGGCTGGACACAAGTTCCATCCTTGAAACTGCTACTTGGTCTTCTGTGCATACCTTTACTAAGCATTGTAAGTCGCATATGGTTTCTATGGCCAGAGCAGGTTTTGCTGAAACCATTTTATATGGGTTTGTTGAGGGTTCTTCAGCCTTCCTCCTCCCATTCTGTTTCTTTAACTTTTTTACTCTCTCTTCTGTTTAGAATACTGCAACAGTGGTATAAAAAGACATGGTACGGTTGTGTAAAAGTTTTATCATAACGGTAGACGTCTTTCTCTTCATTGTTGCAGTATTCACTCCTCCCTCCAACCCCTTTTTTAAGATTCCCTTCTGGCTGAGAGTTTCTTCTTTTTCTTCTGCATTTTTCCTTCTGGATGTGCATGGATTCCTTTGTCCTATGGAAACTGTTTTCTTCTGGACAATTCAATTCTGGGTAGTTGTGTCTGTATTCATACAAGGTCATTAGGCTTTTGGATGCTGGGCTGCTCCGGGTGGGAGACCCCTTTTATCTAGAGTGCTGCAACAATGAAGAAAAGGACATCTACTGTTATGGTAAGATTTTTTCCTCAAATAAATTTATAAGGATTTTTTTTCCATAAATAAATAAATATTCTAATATATATATATTAATGTAATACAAATGATAAAAGAATTAAATTAGAAATAAGAACTACATTTAAACTATATACGATATATACTCAGGCCTGAGAACAAAAAATAATAAAATTATAGCTCTATTTTTCATTAGAACGTTTTCCATTTTCCTCTTCATCAGGATCCTAAAAATTAGAGGCAGAATTCATTTTGAAAAATGTCAATAAGAGATATCACTTTTGTCCAAGGATTATTTATAAATGAATTGGAATAAATTCTTTATTCTTTGACTTTAATCTCTTTAAGAGCTGTTTCTTTTGGGAAGAAAAGAGTCTTCAAAAGAAAAAGATGTAATCTTACCCATTTCTTGTCAATACATTTCCTTGCTACTGCAAGACTAGTCCAAAAAAGGCAAAAATTGACATTTTTCAAATAACCTCGCTTATCTACATTAAATAAAATGATAAACTTAGATAATGAAAAAGTATCTGTAAATAAAGCTTTTAAAATATCATCCATCTTAGACCAAAACAAGCTTAAAGAGGAACATTCAAAGAATATATGCATCCAATTGGCTTTACATTTTTGTTGAAATCACCAGCATAGTATATTATTTCCTTTGATTTTATTTGGAGTTAAAAAAAACTCTGTGTAAAAATTTCCATGTACATATATGCCAGTAATGACACCAAGAAATAATCCTAACAGATAACATTTTAGATTTACTGTGAGAGGTAAAGTTGTTTATACAGCTGTACTTTCTTACCAGTTGCCTCTGACAGTTTGGTTTACTATGTCACCATACCTCCCAACTTCTTTGCTTAAGTATAAGGGACAAAGGCCTCAAAGAATCAGGAACAATTTTAAAATATTACTGTAATTCACTGGGTTTTGCATAATATGCAGTTTCTGAACATCAAGAATGAAGCTCAATGTCTGACACTAACTGACTGACTGTAATCCTCAGCGATTTACCAAAAAAAAAAAATCAAACATTTTACAAAAGGCAGGGCAAAAATATGAGGCAAAATAAGGGACAGCCAAAAACAACTTGCTAATGCAAACAGCTTACATGTTACACACGCATTTTTGTTCTCTCACATACTTTAAAAATGAAATAAAAAAATAAGACAATTCTACCATTAATGTAACTCAGTACATTGGACTTTCCTTTGAAACAAGCTATGATCTAGAGATTTTCTCATGATTCTTTATGTATAGGAAGACAACTGTGAGAAAAAAGGCATTTGGCAGCATTATCTCATAGAACTTACCTGACAAAATCCTCAAATTTTTCAAAGGCAACCATAGACCCCATTCTCTGACACAGTGGGGAGAAGTTACTGTCCATGTAGAGGTCACTGCCATGGCGGTTCATATCAAAGTGTCCATTATTGCTTATGGGAACTGAAATTCTGCACAAGAAAGGGAAATAGTATGCATCAGAACTAGCTGTGGGTCTACTACTTCTACACTTAAGGTTGGCCAATTCCTAATCTGCATGCATAAAACAAACTGTGCTAATTTAGAATGTTCATTGCGTATAGTACATAAAGGTAAAAGTAAAAGACAAAACTATAAAACCATTAAATGGAGCTCATGAGTACAGAGATCCAACTGTATGCAGTCCATTGCTTAAGATCACAAACAATGCATTCCCATGATGCAGAATGATGATATGCATGCCACACCCTTGAACCTACATAAAAGAAGACAATTTCATGGAGTTTAGCTGATGCCACCAGACCCTATGGTGTCAACTGTGCATTCCCCATATTTTGTCTATGTGAAGAAGCTCTCTTGAATTTCTTCAATGAACTGCACTCCAAAACAGCAGGCCATTTCAGGACTTCAGTAAGTGTTTGTATAGAAGGCATTTTTTTCAAACCTTACCTGTATCTTCCATCTTTCCAGCCACTGCCAATGACACACTCCTCCCCATACTTTTTTTTCTGCACTACAGGCAGCAGTGACCACTTACTTGTCCTGCTATTCCATTGCCCATGCCATTAATCTGACACAGGTCATCTGGGTCATAGTATCATCTACCCCTCAGTGAAACAATATATTTTATGCTTCCATCTTTCCACTATCATATCCAGACAGTGGCTACAGTATTTGGACATAACCCACAGCCTCATCCTCTGATCACCCACTTACTGCACACTTAGCTTAAAGTCATGTTCTGTGTAAAGCATTTAAAGTCATATGCAGTGCTCCTGTTGAGGCTTTGCCATAACCCCATATATCAACCAACGAATGTCATCTGGTTCTCTTTACCCCACTGCACTAGTCATGCAATGAAATACCATATATTCCTTCACCACAACTATTTCATGCTATTCCTTATAACTGAATTTAAAGGGGCAATGAGCAGTTATACACTTTCTCTTCTGTCGATCACTGTTCACTAATCTGCACTTCACTCAGATATTTTCCTCTCTTCCTTTACCTGAAGTACATGATGATTCCTTTCTGAAGCAAATTGTCAGCTGCCATTAGTTTAACTCTCATACATGCCCACACTGTGCTAGCTGTATTAGGTTTTGCTGAAGGGTGACTTTCACATGGTTTCTGTTTACTGCACAGGAAAGGGTGGTATCAAACATAATGACCTGCTCTCCATCAAACCTGATTATGGTGAATACCATTGTGATAAACAGGACTAGCCATGATACGCAGCCATACAACTCTTTGCTACAGAGTACAGTTTTATAAGTCTCTACTCCCCTCCCAGTTTCCTATTGACCAACCACTTCAGTACCTTATAATTTCTTCATTAGTCTCCAGTCAACACTAGAGTTGTTGAGATCTTCAAATTTATGCCATCCACAGGTATCCCTTTTTCTACCTCATTCAGAAACCATGGAAATAACTGTACCATCCAGGATTGACAAGGCTTATGCTGTGTGAAGCTTCTATCCATATGTCTGAACTCTGGCATCTACTAACTTAACCATATAGACTAGTAGAAATCCTACATTAACATTCCATGAATCTATGTGAAACTTTAGTAGTTTAAAGCTGCTTACCTCCATCCCAGACCAGCCCAAACACTTATGAAAGGCATTTCCAGAGCTACTCTACAGTCACTCATCATCACTTCAGAGACCAAGAAAAAGCTACTTAGCCCAAAGGTCTACCAAGAAATCCAACCATCCTAACTAGCGCCTCATCTCCTGGGTTTTAGCAAGCCTCAACACCCTCAGTTTATTTTTTTCCATCTTTACTTGTCACCAATCCAGATGTTCATCACTCTCCGTACCTGGTGCCTATAGCACTTTCCTATACGGTCATCCTGTTCTCTCGGGTTTTATTATTATTATAACATTATTATTCTTACTATTATTAACTGAGATGAAGATTCCAGGACTTTGGCACAGAGGGATAAAACAACTATGACCCAGATGACCTGTGTCAGATTAATGGCATGGGCAATGGAATAGCAGGACAAGTAAGTGGTCACTGCTGCCTCACCCATCCTGGCTTGGGGAAGTTATCTACCTCTCTTAGTTGACACCCATCTAGTCACTCAGACTGGCTTCAATGGTCAGTAGGGAAGTAATATGCTTGATACACAAGGCAAGCCTATACCAGAAATATGGAATATGTTTGATCAGGTACTGGTCACGTCACCTAGTACCATTAACATGGTAGTACAGGTTTAGGTCTCTAGACAAGGCATTTGCTTTACCACTGGTTCTATTTAGAGGTGAAGGAGTTTAAAGACTGGGTCACTCATTGGATGAAAGGCTAAACAAAGATCACCCCTTAGTAGGCTATACAAGACTGTGTTGAAGGATAGCATTTTTTTTATCCGTCATATTATCTAAGAGTACAAAGCCAAGATCTGTTTAGTGAGGAAATCCTGAGGTCTCAAGTTGGTTTAGGTGCTCAGTGAGGTACATGCTAAAGGAGGCATTACATTCAATGAATGGTCTAATAATGGAGGAATAGATTGGAACTATAGCTTCTCTGGATCTTGAACAGATGGCACTAATGATGAGCTGCTCAGGGTGGCAAAATTTTCTAACCAAGACAGAAACAGAGTTGCCAAATGAGAGCTTTTTATCAACACAGACCAAAGTCTTTGATGACTGAGACAAGTTTAAGTGGAAACCTATCTAAATGGTAGGAGATGGATTTACCAAAGGAAGCTATACTACATTTTTAGCATTTGAGGTAGAGTCCATAATTACCACTCCAAACAGTTGCCTGGTCTAGCCCTTGCTAATGAATTTGGGTATCATAATGGGATTTGATAATCTCCCTTTGCAATCATCAGTGGACTTGGTTTACCCTAGTCACTTGCTATCAGTTTTTACATAACAGAAGTATATGCCAAAGAGGAGAGGCCCAGACAGATAACTGTGGGGAAACTGCTGGTGAAGTATTCTATCTAGAGCAAATACCCCCCATCTTAACAATATGGACTCTATGACCACCCAGTTAATTACAAAGACTGCTTTTGAGTTGAGAGACTGTGAATAACCTCAGCATGGGGGACAGTGCCAAAGTCCAGGTAGGTACCATGAACTACGTACCTTTTATCCACAGCCTTGATAACCCTTTTGAAGAACTGAGCAGGCATGACATGCCTGTTGATTTATTTACATTTTTAGCAAGTTTGGTGGGCTAGTCCATGGACCCTTTTCAATCATGACCTGGATCACAAGCCATAGACAACAAGAAAGCATTTCAAGAGTCCAGAAAAATATAAAATTCAATTACAATTATACAACTTTGAGAAATTAAAAAAAAGTTTAAAGGTGTACAAACTTGAAAAAAATGTGAAAATAAGAGATTTAGGACAATTATACTACCCAAGCAGATACAAAGAAAACTTAATTTCACAGGTAACAAAATATGGCATCTTAGGATTTATTTATTTATTTTTATTTATTTACATTTGTTGACCGGGAGTGTCCAACTGGACGCAAGTCCATTTTCAGCCGAGGCCCGGGGAGAAAAGCCCCACAGTTAAAATAAACAGACAGCAGTTACATTGGATTACATAGCAATTAACAATTTAACATAGCAATTACTTACAACATATTTACAACATATTTACAGATGAAGAACATAGTACATCAGTAGACAACTAGAATCTTTATCTGTGAAGTACATAACAGACATTAACAAATGTTACAATAAGAAGTTCCTGCTGTATAACAAGTACTAGGCTTATGAGCATCTGAGCTTGCTATAATTAAGGTAGTTAGTGGAGTGGAAAGAAAGGTAGTGGTTGGATGGGGTGGGTGATATTAAGAGTGGAAGCTGCAAGGGCATAGCCAGCATGTTTTTAGGTGTGCTTTTAGTAAAGTTGTGAAGTGGGTGCATGACGGTATGGAGGTAATTGTGGGTGAGAGGGAGTTCCATAATTTGGCTATGGTGCAAGAGAATAGTGCTTCACCTGCAGAGATACTGGCTTTAGTGACCTGCAAGTTCATAGGTTCATAGGTTTATACTAGGCTATCTGCCCGAGGGCATTTACAAGCCTAGCCCATAGTTTTGTGGCTTACGCCACCCCTTTAGTATGGGGAACTATACCCATTATTTTGCTGTGCCTCTGTAGAGCAGTGACACTGAGGTAATCCCTGGGGTATATCTGCGATCTCCCATCCATTGGTCAAGATTTCTCTTGAACAAGGCCAGTGAGGTGCTCTGCCTCACATATACCGGGATTTTGTTCCACAGCATAGGGAGTCTCTGGGTGATGAATCTATCCCTCCAACACGTCCTATTAATAGCCATGTCAAGGTTTAAGTCTCCCGCCCTTGTGGCTCTGATGGATCTAGATTTTTTGAGGTGAAGCATATTCATCAAATCTGGGTTTGACATGGCCTTGTATGTTAGGCAAAGGTCACCTCTGAGCAAGCGGTAAGCGACTGAGTAGAGCTGGAGTTCTTTCAGTCGGGCAGCATAGGACAGATGTTTGAGACCCTTTATCCTTTTGGTGAGGAACTTTTGTGGCCTCTCAAGCTGCTGCAAGTGTCGGGTCATATACATTCCGAATGGGGCATTATACTCAATCATTGGTCTGATGAGTGATGAGTACAGGGAGACTATGACCTCCCTTGATCTAGACGAGAATCCCTTCATGATAAGGTGGGCAATGTAGAAGGTCTTCCTAACTACTTTGGCTACATGGGTGTCGAATGACAGACTACTATCAACCTGAGTCCCTAGGTCCCTGATAACTTCTTCTGTGCTCTGTGGATTGCCACCTATTTGGTAGCTAGGGGTAACCTTGTTTTTCCCGAAGGGTATGACTATGCATTTTTTGGCATTTAACTTTAGGCCATGGCTCTGGCACCAGTTATCCGTTTCTGTGAGACCCTTCTGTAGGATATCTGTGTCAGATGTGTTTTCTACTATGGCGCCCAGTTTGCAGTCATCTGCAAACTTTGTCAGCCATAACCCTCCTGTGTTTGCTTGTACTTCGGAAAAGTAGATGCCAAACAAGAGTGGGCCCAGGACTGAGCCCTGTGGTACACCACTTGTGACAGGCTTTGAGTCTGACATAGCACCAGCAACTCTGACCCTGTGGGTTCTGTCACTCAGCCAGTTTGCAACCCATCTTGTGATGTATGGGTTAACATTTAAGCTGATGAGTTTTTCAATGATACCCGAGTGGGGTATTGTATCGAAGGCCTTCGCCAGATCTAGGTAGGCTGTATGGACTGCCTTTCCCTCATCAATGGCTTTGGTGACTGTTTCAAAAAAGTCAACCAAGTTTAGAAGGCATGATCTGCCTTTGACAAAGCCAAACTGGGATGGATCCAAAGTCTGCAAATTTCCTATGTCTTTATTTATGAGGTCCATTATGATCCTCTCCATGGCTTTGCAGATAAGGCTTGTCAAGCTAATGGGCCGGTAATTTCCAGGGTCGGTGGAGGCACCGCCTTTGTGAAGTGGGACCACAGTTGCAGTGCGCCACTCCCTGGGAACGTATCCAGAGGTAAGACTATGATTAAACAGCTGTCCTAGCTGTGGGTTTAATTCATCGTTTAGTTCGTGGAGCACACAGCCGGGGACACCATCAGGTCCCATGGATGCTGTGTTTTTTGCTTTGGCGAGAGCAGTTTTCACTTGGGTGTTGGAGATGTTTGGGGGACTGCAATCGCTTGGTATAGATATCTCTCCTTTTGTTATGTAGGTTGGGAAGAAGTTTGCACTGAACCTGTCAGCCAGTATGTTGGCAATGTCTGTAGGATCAGTAAACTTCACATCATTTTGAACTAGTTCTGAACATATCTGGGAGTTTCCTCCCAGGTTTCTAATATAGCTAAAGAAGGGCTTATGATTGTCTTTTGAGTCTTTAGCTATTTTTCTCTCAAAATTTGCTTTGGATGATTTTATGAGAGCTCTTAGTTTTTTACTTATAGTGATCAAGGGTGTCTTACCTTTTAAGGATTTTGCTCTATCTTGTAGTAGCTTCCTCCTTTTGTTGTAGAGTTTGTTTATGGCTGGGGTCCACCAGACTGGACGCTTGCCTTTGGTACAAAGAGTCTTTGTTTTGCTTGGGATTGCCTTATCCATGCAGTCCTGCAGGTGCTGGTAGAAGGCATTTGTAAGTGATTCAGCGGCTTGAATACTGTTTTCCGCCGGCTCGGGGCCCTTAAAGGAGACCACACTAGTCTTTAGAAGTGTGAAGTCGGCTTTCGAGAAGTTCTTTACTGTGGTCTTTTTTATTGTAGGTGGGGGTGGGATGAGGACCACCAGCGAGATTAGTTTGTGATCTGATCTCACCAGTGAGGGGTATACTTCCGGTGTTGAACATTGTGCTCCCATGTTCGTGATGATGAGATCAAGTATGTTTTCTCCTCTTGTGGGGATGGTGACTAGTTGTTCCATGGCATTTGAGTTTATGAATTCCAGGAACTTTTGGGCTAGGGTGTTTGGGCTTGAGTAGTGTACCCAGTCTATATTAGGGTAATTGAAGTCACCTAGTATGATGGTGTTTGGTGATACATTTATCCCCTCTAGTGTTTTCAGGAAGGCCATGTGAGGTTCCTGAGTTTGTGAGGGTGGCCTGTAACATGCTACAATTTGTAGAGCAGTCTTGCCTATGGTTAATTGCACCTGGATGGTCTCCGATGCATCGTGCGTTGCCACCAGTCTTGAGGTGTGGGTGTCCTTGATGAATATGGATACCCCCCCTCCTTTCTTGGTATTGTCCAGATTTTGGGGCCGGAACGCATGATATGAGGTATAACCTGATAGTGCTGGGGTGCTCTCAGGAGCCTTGAACCAGGTTTCTGTCACCGCACAGACATCGATGTTCTCCATACTGAGAAGGGCCTCGAGTGCATGCATTTTGAGATTAAGACTTCTGGCATTGAGCAGCATTACCCTTAGTTTTTTTCCTTTTTTGTGTTCTAGGGTGGTAGGTTTAGAATTTGAGCCTTGCCTAAAAAAGGCACTATGGGGGTGGCAAGAGCCTTTGCCAATATCCGGAATCCCAGGGGTGACAGGTGCAAGCCGTCCCTTGCGAAGCAGCGTGGCTTGTCCAGCATGTCATCCCAGGCAGACAGACATTGGATCCCCTTTGAATGACACCAGATTTTAAGCCAATTGTTAAAGCTGATCATCTTATCTCTGTATTGTGGCATCATTCTTGGTGAAGGTAGGATACTGCTCAAGGTCAGGGTCATACCTGCCTGGGCTACATAATCAGAGAGCTCTTCAATGTCTCTTTTCATGTAGTCCAAGGAGGTACGTCTCAGGTCGTTTACA
The DNA here is from genome assembly GCF_019279795.1 of Protopterus annectens. NCBI lineage: Eukaryota > Metazoa > Chordata > Ceratodontiformes > Protopteridae > Protopterus > Protopterus annectens. The sequence goes on along the minus strand of NC_056733.1, from coordinate 585,338,546 downwards.
CCAGCGTGGACAATGACTGAGTCGTATTTGTACCTGCTGTTGAGCGACCTGAGTGCTTGCGTTATGTGGCGGATTCTAGCGCCCGACAGGCAGCTTACTGTGACCTTGTCCTTACTCAGTCTGGTGAGCGGGACGTCAGTGTGTCTGACTATGGAGTCACCAATGACTAGTGTGTCTGGCATTGTGTTTGGCCTTAAGGGCTGTGACTGTTTGACACTCTGACTGTGAGGTCTATGTGTTTCAGGTGTTGTGTTCTGAGGTGGTGGTTGTTTGGGTGTCTGCTTTGGTGGCCTCTGCTGTTTTGGTAGATTTTTGATCAGAGCCTCCGAGTATGTCTTTGTGTGTTTATGTGAATGATTTGAGGTTGTGATGGTACTATGTGAGACTGGGTCTATAGTGTGTGTGGTAACCTTTTCCTCCTGACTGGTCTTGCCAGTCCTATGTTGAGAGAGCTCAGCCTCCAGTTTGGCCGTATAGTTGCATCTCTCGCATGTATTTGTGTTTTGTGGGAGGAGGAGAGGGTTGTCTGTGTACATGAGGCAATTGTAACATTGCCTCAATATTCCCAGGTTCACCAGCTGAGTAGGAGAGGACACTAGCAACTGATCCCTCGACATGCTAGAAGGACTAGACAAAAAAACTTTAAGCTAGATTCCGTGGGACGTGGGTGACCAAGAAATGGGGGTTTGCCTTTTTGGGGTGCTATCTATAAGAGTGATTTTTGTTGCTGGATCTTAGTGGTCTGGTGGTGCGATAGGGTTGGAGTAGATTCTGGAGGGATGGGACATTTAGTTGATAATTTCAAGCAAGCAATAAAATAACACACCCAAGCAAACAGGATAAAATCAGAAGGTGTTGAATGGAGTGACTTTATAAGTTGTACAAAAATAAGGAAACAAACTGATTTGCATCCAGGGATATAAAGTCACCTATTTAATTCTTAAATTATTAGTTCAACTATAATATGTTCTATACCCTTACAAGTAATACTGTTGAGATGAACAAGCCTGTAACTGCTGAGTCAGTACAGGGCCACATTTATACAGGAGTGCCACTACAGCTATTCTCTGCACCTCAGGGGTATAACCAGTGGAGAGAATCTCAATGAAGAGCTCATGGAGAGGTTTTGCTAGGTGGGACCTAGCACTTCTTAGCAGACATCTATGGATATTGTCAGGACCCATGGAAGTGATATTTTAATTTTAGCAAATAATGCACTCACTTGGTTAAAGGAGATTTCAGGAGAAAAGGTATTAGGGGTATGTCAGGTGAAGAACAGAGCAGGTGGGGTGAAGTTGGTAGAGAATTTATCTACAAAAAAATCAGCGATATCCCTGGAGTTAGATAAGGAAGTGCCACTGGAGGAAAGTTCAGGACACAACTGTCTTGCTTCTAACTTCCTAATATTGTTGAAGATGGCCATATGTGGACTGCTTTGAATGGAGTACAACTCCCAAGTTCACAGTCAGCTCTCCATTTTATAATGGCAAGTCTGAGAGACTTACCAGTTTTAAATCTCTTTTACAATTAAGAATTGAAGAACATTTATTGACGGCCAGTAAATGTGTTGTACCATACAGATTTAGTTTTAAATTTGCTGTTATGCTTGTATTGGATGGGTATGAATACCTCAATACATTTAAGAGAAAATACAGTTCAAAGGAGTAAACAACAACCTTAGATACATGGGTTTCTGGGTCGCTACACCATTTTCCATTATCAGTAAGATCTTAAAATGACTGTGTGAGCGGTTTAGGAGTAATCACTGAAAGCAGAGGAGTTATTAACAATGTGAAGCAGGTAACAGGAAGATGGTGAGATTTGACTACAGAGGCAATTTAACGTGAAGTGGTGCAATCAAAAGGGGGTATATGTTGGTGAGGACAAGATCTAGCAGGCAGACACCTCTGTTACAGGGGGATAACTTGGTCAAGTATATTGGTATTTGCAAAGTCCAGAAGTCTTTGAATATATTTATTGTTGGTAGTATATGCTTGCCACTTTGTGTATGAACAGTTGAATTTAACCTGTAAGAAAACTACTTGGTTTAATGGCTAACCTTTCTAATTAGTTAAGGTATTCCGTATGCTCTGAAGGGGGCCATAGATGAGGTTCTACAACTGGATATCATGTGATAATTAATTAAACAGGACTTCAGCTAGTTCCAGACTTATATTATGTAGAATCTAAGAGACAATTGTGTTACAAATAAATACAGACATATTCCCTACGGTTGCTGCCGGATCTGAATATATCACAAGCATTGCTATCATTACACTGGAACATGGTTTCTGTAATTTCACAAATACTGATGTACTGTAAAGGTGAGGAAAGCTTCAAATTCAGAAATTTTGGTGTTTAGAATTCTTGCATTCACCCCATGCTACACACAATGGATCTCTCTCTATCTCCTTCTCCTTTTGGCTTATCCCGGGGGTTAGGGGTTGTCACAGCTAAACAGTCCACAGAATGATTGACAGTGGAATTTTAGGGTGCTGAGTTGCCAGGCTGGCACCCAATCTTCTACAGGTAGCACAGACATGCATACACTCACACCTAGGGCCAAATGAGTGTGTCCAATCCAACTATAGCATGTATTTGGGATGTGGGAGGAAACTGGGGCATCTGGAGGAAACCCACGCAACCACAGGGAGGACATGCAGACTCCGCACAGAAGGCACCTCAGCTGAGAATCAAACTGGAGAGCCTCTTGCTTTGAGGTGGCATGTTAACCGCTGCACCACCGTGGCCACCCACAATGTATCTCTCTATAATGACATAATAATACTTTACTATATAATGATTTATAATGTTATCTAATGATTTATAATGTTATATAATGATTTGTTAGTAAATTATTGCCATTAATGACAACGGATCTCTCTATAATGACATGAATTTAATAACAAATTATTGAAGCCAATTATTTTATCCTTGAACTTAGGCATCACTCCTGGTGAAGGTAGAATGCTGCTCAATGCAAGGACTTTGCATCCTTTGAAGGCCTAAGACTTAAGTGGAAAACTCAACCATATTTATCTGCATCTTCCCCAGGATGGAACATGCAAGACTATTCACCCACCGCACAGGCAACTACAAGCTCATAATTGTATCAGGGGAGGTGTAGGGACCAAAGGGCCCTTAGTGACACCCCTAAGCCTTGCAACAGAGAGGTAAACAAGCTTGCCACCCTACCTTTTGCTAACCTGGAAAGTCATGTGCCTGTATGCCACATACTGGTGTCATCAAGGACTAAGATATTTCTGGGATGTTCTGCAGGCTTATGGGACTTTAATGGTAAAGACTTGCAGTAGACATAGCTCTGAACAGCATTAGGTGTGGGTACGAGTGTGGTGAGTATTGTCAGTATTTTGGTCAACTCTAGAAGACTTGGGAAAAGATTATTTTTACTACCTTAGCATTTGTAGTAGTAGTATTGTTGTGATTCTGTTTACAGACCATGGACTAGTTGACATAGTTATCTAAACAAACTGGAAACTAGTCTAAGTGCATCTCTCACAGGTGGAATCGGTATGCATTAGAAGAAGAGGGGTGCTGTTTTAGTTTCCATGAAGACTTTGCTAATGATTTCATATCTTCATGGTTATATTCTTGAAACAAAAAATAAAATGCATGATGCAGACATCATTGATTAGGTCATGTCCTTACCATGCCGGTCTTCTTTAATTGGGTAAAAAAAAACTTGACATTCCTTTTAACTGTTAAGCTGTTGTATAGATGGATTTAAACTTGCACGGTGTACATAGTAAGTGGAGTTTGAGGCAGTGCCAGCTTCGTCACTCTGGCTCCTCGCTGTTGTTATTTCCTGGAGTACGCAGAGAATAAGGTGGTGTTTTAGTGTAACTTCAGTTCGCCAGAAAAACAGTGTATTGTTTTCAAAAACTGAGCAGAGGTTCAGGGTGGTGTTAACCCTCCTTTTTAAAGGTGTAAAAAATACACTATCCAAGAAAGTTTTTCTGACATAGGACTGAAATGTACCTTTTTTTTAGTTCATACAGTAGGTACTACATTTATGTACTGACATCCTATATTGCGCACATTGTTTAAAATGTAATTCTTAAAAAGAGAGTTATGGGAGTTAAAATAAAACATTACCAGAAGTAGGTTGCCAGTAAGCATAGGCAGTTGCAGACTCAACATAGTTGCTAAGCTGCCTCAGAAAACTGAAGGCAGCATGGATAAGGATAAGGTAAAGCAGGGTATTACTTCATGGTGACAGCCAGTTCAACCCCCCCCCCCCCCCCCTGAAATATGCAGGCTCCAAAAATAACAATCAGTCCCTGTACTTAAGAAAAACTGATGGACGGGGTCCCTGACATAGTTGGACTCCAGCTGCACCAAGCCATCTCCTTACCTATAGAATCACACTACCTAAGCAGAAAGAGTACACCTTTTAGGTACTGACAGCTTGTGTATTTCACTACGAACTGAACATTAAACAAAATTATCAGTGGTGACTTTCACAGCTGCTATCCATATGCAAACACCCAGAGTCCCCGAGTTGTAGTGTCACTCTAAAAACACATTTTCTGTTGCCAGCTTTTAATTACAAAGTAAAATAAAAAAATCCAATAGATTAATGCAACTACCAAATCAGAAAACTGCCATCTAAACAAAGCCAAACTTGAATCCCAGCTTTTAAAGATCTGCAACTTGCATATATTTTATTGTATTTATTGTATTTTTGTTTACAGTGGTTAACCAGATTAGAGCACTGAACCCCATGGACCTTTTCCAGACTCAGCCTGGGAGCAGTGTCTTGCTCAGAGTTACACAGTTAGGCAATGGATGTTAGGGGAATCAAACATACCACTGGACCACAGGAAACAGCTCCTTAATCCTGTGTGTCAACTACCAGACATATTATGAAATGAAAATTATAAACTGATCTGTAGTAGACTGTATCGCTGCCCACTCAACACACACTGATTGCCTACACTCATGTCTCCATGTTCAAACATATAGGCATAAGAAACTGGAGGTAGGGGGCCGAGTTAGATGAAACCCTTTCACAAGAACATATAAAATGATTACTGCATTCATATTCTGGTTGTCACAGCACATTTTTCTTCTCAACACTCATTTATTCAATGATAAAGAAAGAGTACTCAAATGCAACAAGTACAGACACCACTCTGCTACGCCTGCTGGGGTCCAGTCAAGCAATGAGGAAGTGTGAACTGTACAGACAAGATGATCTGTGACATTCTTACTAGAAAACCAGCAGGGAAAAAAATAGTAAAGTATACAGGATGAAGGCTATCATTCGAGATAGCCTTCCTTTAAAACCTTAAATATTTTCACAGAGGCACTAATTTACCAATTTCCACAAAACAAAACCATTTTCTTTAACTCTTCTTGTTTTCTTCTTTATCTGCTGCTGCAAACTCATTTTGTAAATTTCACTCAGTACTACCCAGTGCATTCCCAGAAGCTACTTTTGCAATGTAAGATGTTCCACGTAAAGATGTCCACTACTTTCCTTTGGTCTAACCAGAACCACAAAGTCTTCACTGGCCTTTTAGCAGGATTCTATTAGAGAGGACTTTCAGCTGAATTAGTCTCCTGATATACACTGTAATGTGCATAACTCTACAAGGAAAGTGGTCAGATTGCTTCCTCATCTGAACAAGGGAAGAGACCAACAACAGACTGGACCTTTATCATCCGATACCCATTACACAAGTACCTAAGAATGGCAAAACGACCATAAGGCACCCTAGAGAACCACAACGCCCTACAACAGAAATGATTGGTTAACAAAAAAAGCAGCACCTCATATCTGTACCTAACACTAGTCGACTCTTCATGAAACTAGCTTCAGACAAGCACAACTAACTTGCAATTAAATTACAGAGTGCAGATGTCTAGATGATGTCATCCTGTACAACCATACAGACCTGTGAAATCCTTCATCTCTTATCTCCATAATCCTGTGCTTATCTTGTGACACACTGTTATTTCCTTGTTGTTACCAAGTGCTATGAGAGTGAAGTTAGAAGAGTCTGCAGATCATAGCTAACTCCAATAATACCAGCAAGCAGATTAAAAGCAAAAATCAAGCAGCATTGGACAACAGTCTAAACCATTAAAATACAGATAAGACATCAATGCCTTTTTAGTATTGTATATTCTTTATATGCTAAATAACAGACAACAATTTTCCACTCTACCCTCTTACAGTACATCTAGTTTTCCTTCAATAGGTCTTAAAAATAATACAAACTTCAAATTCTGGAAGAATTTGAAAGAACTCCTCCCCCATGTGGAGGGCATCATCCCATGCACTCCCCCCCTTATCACCAATGCAAACATCACTGAACGAGTTGTTTGCATAAACAGTGTATTCAGTCAAGGCATTGCTTACAAGTATATGCTACCTTATTACCTGGGATTGGTGGGTTGCCATAAGGGTTACCATGTTTACCTCACAGACACAAGGTACAGGGTTTGAGTCACCTTTGGTCAGTGACTCTCACCCTTATAACTTACCCTGACCAGAACTAGATCAAAAGGCAAGGACTGTGACTTGTCTATATTTATGCTTCTATGTAGCAGTACACCAGTGTCATTTTTTCTATGTTACATGGTCGCTTTACCTTACTACTTCATTCTAGCTTGCTATTTCCGTAAAATGAGGCAAACATTATAAATGCCTCTTAAATGCTAGATCTATATTTCAGTCAGAGTACAAAATGTTTAACTCTGGAGTACTTCTCCTTAGGCTTCCTCTGCGAGTGGGGTTTACCCAGTGAGAATAACCCAGTTACTAAAATATAATAAATACATTTCCAAATGACAACATAATAAGTCACTCAGCTGACCATTGGCAAAACAACACTAGAACATAGCATTATACTACAGTATCTGGCTAAACACAGACATATCCTCGAAGACCACATATTACAGAAAAGGTATATGAAAGGAACTGAGGCTTCACTTAAACATACTCTAAACAAGTGTGGATGTAAAGTCATTCCAGTAGACCCAGTAGGTGCCAACTGCTGAACATGAAAACTGTAAAACTAGTATACACATTTAGCGCAGAGAGAGACAAGGCGAAAGTGAAACAGGCAACACTTAAAGGAAATGTCCACCATGTCCTAGAGTTTGACTTAAGCTTTAGGTTTCTTTTCTCCCTACAACATTGTTTCAGTATGGCTTAGTTACCACAAATCTTCTACTTCAGAAACTTTCATTTCCTTGTCACAGAATCAAAGAAAGGGAAACTCCACCTGCCTTTTCTAAGGTTAACTTCTCATATGCTTTGGCAGAGAAATTTGTCCCTACCTGCATGACATATCACAGATAAAAGGAAATCTATACTTTTTCCTGTCAGGTACTGCCCACAATCTTATATAGGCAGTCATCAGAATTGCTGATGTCATCAGCTGCTTATAAAAAAACAAAAAGCACGGGCGGTGTGTTGTTAAACTATTTTCTACTGTTTTTGCTGCAGAGAAGAAGAGAGGCCGTATCAGGGCATATAATTAGTTGACCACATTTTGTACAGTTATCCACTGGTTAGAATTTTTTGTTACTAAAACAGTTATACATTAGTATTTTAGTCTTACACAGAGAACTACCAATCTGTCATGCTCCGGGAATGTTACTTTTAACATGTTATCATGCTGCAACATAACAAATCAATGGATAGCAATGCAACAGAGGTGGGAAAATGTATTCCATGAAGACATTTGTGCCTTGGTTTGAAAAAAAAAAAGCAAATTTAAGAACAGACAGCTGTACTTTTTATTGTGCTGTGCTTGTAAAATTCTTTGGCACAAAAACAGCAGGTACGTTTCTCAAACATTCAGGATAAAAAAATCCTCTTCCTACTGCAGATACAGGTAGATAGCAGAACCAGTTCTTTGTAGAGTCAGCTGACAGTGCCTGGATTGCACTAACAGCTTTGACATGGCAGGTGGCATGTGGGGGAGTCTGTCCAAGCTTGCAGGAATGCAGATTGACAATCCTTTCAAAAACCTATAACTTAGCTACTTTTTGTGGCTGGAGTTTGAACAACTGCTGTGAACTTAAGACAAGCCCTGAGAGAAACATATACAAGGGTCATTTAGGGAAAAATGCAAACACTCCTATTACAGAAGGCAGCTAAGATGCATGTGACTCTCACTACTCCATTGTCTTAGCAATGACATGGGGAAACATTGTTTCCTTATGTCTAGCATAACTCATATAATAGGGACTTGAAATGGATTCTGGGAAGTCGACATGAAAGCAGTAAAATAATATATCGTTAATAAGGTAGGGCTCCATGATGGCTATTTTGTGGAAAAAAGCATCTTAACATTTTATAAGAAGCACTTAAGAGTGATTATGATGCTTTACAATAGCTCAGAAAGCAAATATGTAAGGAAAAAATTGAGTTCCAAAGTGGCGTTTTCCTTTAATTAAATTGTAGTTCTTCTTTTGGCTTTACCCGGTAAGGGGTTGCCACAGCAGAACTCCGGTCCGCTAATGATTGGCAGTTGATTTTTACAGTGCCAGCTCAACGCCCAACCTTCAACGAAGGCACGCTCATTTAGGCATGCCTTTCGAAAGCCACTCGACTGCAGGGAGGACATGCAGACTCCACACAAAAAGGCGCTTCAGCTGAGAATCAAACGGGAGAACCTCTTGCTGTGAGGCAACAATGCTACCGCTGCACCGCCGCGGCTTTTTTTCCTTTAATTAAGTAAAAAATTTAATTAATTCCAACCAACCTCCTGTACAACTTCTGCCCATAATTGTGAATGTCTTCAATGTGTTATCCACTGTCCTTGGACTTGAGAAGTCCACTGTAACAAAGAGCACTTCATAAATGGAGAGGACTCTCTCTCACTCTCCTTCGGCTTTTCCCGGTTAGGGGTCACCACAGCGGATCACCTTGTCCACTCATGATATGCAATGGAGTTTTATGGTGTCGAGTTGCCAGCCTGGCACCCAACCTTCCACGGAAGGCACACACACACACTCACACCTAGGGCCAATTTTAGCGTGTCCACTCCACTTGCAGCATGTCTTTGGGGATGTGGGAGGAAACCGGAGCACCAGGAGGAAACCCCCACCACCACAGGGAGGACATGCAGACTCCACACAGAAGACACCCCAGCCGAAGATCGAACTAGAGAGCCTCTTGCTGTGAGGCGACAACACTAACCTCTGCACCACCGAGGACTCATAAGGAAAAATACAGAAAACTGGAACTAGTAGTATGAATACATAAAATAATACAGATTAACCATTTTGTTTTATGGTACGTGGTCCACACTAACAGAAGTTTCCACCTTTTTGTACAACTGCTTACTCAACATGCAAATACTGTATGATAAAACAGGTCCTGCTGACAGTAAAGCTGTGCTCAACCACAAACCAAGTAGTATGAACAAAAATGTGGAACACAGCACCAAGCAAACCAATAAAAAGCAGATGGCAAAGGGCAGTGTAAAATCCAAATAGACTTTTATTCAAACACAGGTGAGCACTTTTGCGATAAAATCGCTTCTTCAGACCATACAAAAAATCATCAGCATCTCAAATATTTAAAATGCAATCAATTATATATCTACCAATAAAAAACATTTAAGTACAATAGTCATAAAAATTTAAAGGCACAGCTTTCTATTAAGAAAGAAACCATAAAAGGCTATTGCCATGAAAACACACCTCGCAGCATACTTATTTAAGAAGCTTTCTTTCTTTCAGAACTGGCTTAAGAGGTACTGATTCATTCAAACCTGCATCTCTATGTGCTGATAGTTTAAGAATCCATCTTAATTCTTTCCATTCTGTGACATTAGTTATATCAGCCAACCTAAAACTTTCATAAATTACTTCTACTGCCATAAACTTGAACCAATGGTTAGTGCCTTTCTCTAGTATATGTTTATCTAAGGCACTATAACTATGGCCCTTATTGGCACAATAATAATGGCCTCTAATTTGTTTCTTAAGTCGCCTATTAGTTTTTCCTATATAAAATTTTGAGCAAGTCAGAAACTGTGCTAAATAAGTTTTTAGTGTCATAATTAGCTTTAACTTTAAAAACAATGATTACCATTGCCTGGTTGTATAAATGTATTGGATAAATCAATGTATTTACAAAAAGTACATTTACCACAGATAGAGGTACCAAAACTAATTGTTCTAAGACAGTTTTGTTTCCCTACTACAAGTAAACTAAAGCAACCTAGTATTGGAACAACTAGTTTTGGTACCTCTATCTGTGGTAAATGTACATTATGTTTTTTAGGTTATGCAGCATTGGTTCAAGTTTATGGCAGTAGAAGTAATTTATGAAAGTTTTAGGTTGGCTGATATAACTAATGTCATGGAAGGGAAAGAATTAAGATGGATTCTTAAACTATAAGCACATAGAGGTGCAGGTTTGAATGAATCAGTACCTCTTAAGCCAGTTCTGAAAGAAAGAAAGCTTCTTAAATAAGTATACTGCGAGGTGCGTTTTTATGGCAATAGCCATTAATGGTTTCTGTCTTAAAAGAAAGCTGTGCCTTTAATTTTTTTCATGGCTCTTGTACTTGAATGTTTTTTATTGGTAGATATTTGATTGCATTTTAAATATTTGAGATGCTGCTGATTTTTTGCATGGTCTGAAGAAGAGATTTTATCGTGAAAGCACTCACCAGTGTTCAAATAAAAGTCTATTTGGATTGCTCTGTCATCTTTTTATTAGTTTGCTGTGGTGCTGTGTTCTACATTTTTCTTCATGCATATACTGTATGCTAACTCAAAAAAAGGAATGACGACCAGTAACATTGCAATATTCAGAGGTGACATATTAATGGCAGATTTCCAGATTCAGTAGATTCTGGTGGAATTTGGGAAGTGAAGAGACTATCTGTGTAAAGTAAATTAAACACCCAGTCCTGAGAAAGACTGAAGAAAATGGCGTCAGATGCATCATATATACCCCTGGCGCACTGACGTCATGGAAGAAGCGACATCAACCGACGCCGGACCAAGACTTTGGAATTCAGGCTGACTGCGGGACCGCCTGACGACAGGATAACCCTAAGTGTGATGACTGCAGCAGGGTAATACGATGAACATCACCCAGTCCTAAGAAAGAGGAAAATGCATAGTTCTAGAAAGCCATAAGTAAAGCTCCATCAGAAAGTCCTGCGATAGCTTATGTCACCCCCAGTCAAACATCTCACTTGCCCAGCTAAACAAACAGTAGTCCAACTTCCCACTTTGCAGTTCTGCCTATATATACTACCATCCCCAGTTACTTACTGCCCTCTTACCACCACAAGAAAAAAATCAGAATATATATTATGCAGCCTGTGTTATCACTAGTAGTCAAAAGGTCCGAATCACTGTTACACAGACAGCTACTGTGATAAGTTGGTGACTACATTGCCTTCACCTCAACCAAATGACCAGCCAGAGTAAAATATAGATTAGCATTTATATGGACTAACATATATTCATATTTCATTGATGATGGCTATGTGGGATGGAAAGAGGACGCAATGTGCCTGCTGCTAACAGATTTAAAGAACTTGGAGAGAATGATTTAGGATAGCCTAATGAATAACAAGGAAAGTAGGGAAGCAGAACAACTTCCAGGTGTGACTTATGGTCTTTTAGGGAGCATGGCACCAAGTAGCAGCTAAGGCTTTGTTTGATAAGTATGGAGGAAGAGACCAACTGGGATAGAAAAAAATATTACCAGGAACCAGTGTTTCTCCTAGTAGGAAGGAGGTCATTACAGGAAAAAAAGAATGCTCTAATTATGGATTATGAAAACTGGCAACAGAATAGTAATGCTAATGTGGGGTGACAGGGTCTGTTCAGCACATGAATGACTTTAATCAGGAGCAGTCAGATTTGTGACCTGCACACTCAGTGAATCATCTGCATGGTAATTTTTTCACTGTGGCAAAATGGAGAATGATGCACATGAATATGTTGCATACACTTACTGCATTAGCACCAATGGTCTGTTCTTATGTATGCCATGGGCCAGTGCAATGTTCCCATCTAGCAGATTATACCCTGATGGCACAGTTCCTCCATTAATTCTAGCCAGTATGTATAAAACTGTGACGCGTTTACTTGTACAGTGTGCCAGGGAACTTTTGAGAAACCTGCTTCTACTGTTTTTATTAGGCTCTATGAAAAAAGATGCTCACAAATCTAGGTAACAAATACCTTGCATGCATCACAAAAGGAAATGCCACAGTCAAAATATTCACCAAATAAATAACTCAACAAACAAGTAAATGTGTAAGTAAATAAATACATAAAACAAGTGCAAGCCATTGTATATATTTCCTATACGTTTTTCAATCTCAGATCTGATTATTATACTAGAAATGGGAAGGGATTATTATACAATCCCTTAATTATAAGGCAAAGCAAAAATTGTGTGTTAGTCATATTTGTTGATCTTTGGCAGAAACAGTGTTAATTCCAAAAGTCAGATATAGCAATTAAATTAAATTACCAGTACACCTGACTGATGTTCATGCTGATTAAAAAAAAAATGTACATCAGTATAAATTAATTTGGCACAATCTCTATTCCTACAAGTTTTATTGATACATGTAGAACATACTGTACTCTACCTGCCAGCGCTTAAAGTACGGGTGCGGCCTCTGAAATCAAATGTGCAACATAAAATGATAAGCTCCTCAGTAAATTGATAAAATAGCTGGCACTTATTTACAGTTAATGAACAAATACCTTGCTTGTATAGACATGATATTGAGAATATTTTGTTTCACACTGAAATAACAATGTAAAATAGCACATGTTTAATGGTCATTCACTTGATTTTTTTTTTTTAACAGTGAAGTAGAAATAAAATCCTGTTTACTGGGTCAGCAGGTCATTTTCCATGTTTCATGACAGAGCTTGAGCTGTAGGCAGCATTTTGTTCAGACATTTTGCAACTGATTTCACTGGCAAAAAAAATCATTTGTCAGTGCAGAATGCTGGCTTGAAATGGAACTATAGAGTGCAAGTGGTTAAGAATGTGTGAGTAAAGGATCACAAGGCAGCACCTTTATGGTCTTTATAAGATAAAATAATTTACACAGCTTTCAAACATTAGAAAAACTAGCAAACAACTAAAAATGATTTCACAAGTTTCAAAGAAAAAGATCAGAGGGAAATGATATACAACACTTAATTGCTCCTGATAAAAACAAGAGCCAATTACATTGTTTTCACAAGCAAAGTCAGAAATGGTAGTACACAACTGAAACAGATTTAATCTGAGCCAAGATGAAACATTCTTTGCAGTTATTGACACTGGAAAAGCACTATGTACCATTTAAAAAAAAAATAAATGCTTGTGGGAAAGCAAAATACAACATTTCCTCAAAATAAATACTTCACTTTGACTAGCATGTCAAACAAGTAAAACTGATTTTACACAACTTAGAAAAACAATGATAACCATGGGCAAGCAATATACATCCATTTTCTTGGAATAACAAAATACTTGAACTGCTTTCGTAAGAGCTGTTCGAATGAAGAATAAAAAAAAAAAAACTGATTTTACCTGATCTGAATAGACATTTTCTTGCTTTGCAGTTTATTGCCATGCTGTAGTGACACAGGATCATAGAAAGTTACTAGGCTATTGGCCCTGAGGCCCTTATAAGCCTAGCCAAGAGTTTAGCCCATGTTTAAACGAGTCAGCATCCGATGCCCTTGTCAAGCAGAGACATGGGTGAAATTCCCAGGAATGTATTTTCTGTTTCCATCCAGTCATCCAGGTTGCGCTTAAAAGGGAGTAAAAAGGTACTCACTCTGCGTGACATGGAGAGGGAGTCTATTCCACAGATGGAGGGGTCTGTGGGATACAAATCTGTCCTGCCAACAAGTCTTACTGATATCAAAGACCAGGTTGAGGCCGCCCGTGCGGGTTACTTGAGTGGAACATGACTTGCTGATATGCAGCAGTCCCATCAAGGCGGGGTCCAAGATCGCCTTATATGCCAGACAGTGGCCACCTCTAAGGAGTCTGTATGAAACTGCAGCATTTTAAAATTATCAGGAAATGCAATACTGTACTTTCATAAATGCCAGTCACAACCAGACATGATTTTACATAATTCAAACAAAAAGATCACAGACAAGCAACTTGCAGTATTTAGCTGCTGATTAACAAGTCAATTACACTGAAATTATGATCTCTGATGCCCATAGTCCATTTGGTTTTCTTTGTGGACCTTTATTCTCTAAATCAAGTAAAGCATCTAAGGATGTTCAATTTCGTAAGCCTTCTTCTCTAAAATGGTTTTCAAGTTCATTACATTCACCACACCAACACTAATGCTTTTGCAAAATTTGATCTTTTTTTTTCTTTAGGCTGCTGGCCTTTAGTTAACTTCTGCAGCAAATGCATTTACCACGTCTATAACAGCTGCAACAGCAAGTCTTTTGTGTACACCTTGCATCTTAATATTACAGGATGAATGATTGCTAATAATTTTATTTAAAGTACAGGAATACACATCCATTCTAGCCCAGGCATAATTTAATGCCTCATGGGTTGCTGCCACTGCACAAAAGTTCATTTTCGCTCAGTTCAGAATGCAATCTGCCTTCCTGGCATTGCACAAAGAAAAAGCTATTCACACCTCTAGAAGAGTGGAGTGTCAGTAAGATTTTCAGGGTATCTTGCAGAATCAACTTCTGTGGGTTCCATCCCTGTGCATCCTCCTCTGGACCTGTATCTTTACTACAAGTATGAAGACTACACCACTTTTCAATTACTTTTTCATATTATTACAGATGTAATCTCAAAATATCTTTCAGCATTCTGTGTAGAGTCTTCAGAGAGGTGCATGAACTGCTACCATTAATACCAGTAACTCTAGTTCAGACAATCATCTGAGCCATAGCTCTCAACTGTCCAGATTTTCGCAGAATGTCCAGATTTTTGCCTCATATTTTTGTTCTGTTCCTCCTAAAATTTGTGATTTTCCAGCAAATTAGTGAGGACGAATTCATTAAATAATGGCATACATTTGAGTTTTAGACTTAACATCCTTCAGAAAATGTGTGCTAACACAAATCCTATTACCCTAGCAGCTTTCTAAGTTTATAAGAGCAATATTTAAAAGCTGTCCCTATTTTTGAGCCTTTGTCCCCCCATTATGTTATGCTTTGTCTAGATTTCTTGAGCTAAAAGGTTGAAAGGTATGATCTGAGCCTTGGAAAACAAGTATCAAACATTCAACAAAAACTCTCCTTCCCCATAGGAAGATCTGTAGTGGTTGGCAGCACAACAAGGGTTCTCTAGCACATGTTAGAGTGCTGATGTTCAAATTAAGACAGTCAGCTGTCCAATGCCCATCGTGACACACTTGTTAAAAGGCAGCATGACCAACAGAAGTAGCACCCATATGACCACACACGACACTGTCTAGTAGCTGTACCACCACACTATAATATCCAAAAAGGACAGGTTGGTAGTCCCAGCCCTGGTGATTAAACAGAAGTATTTAGCAGGGCCTTGGTAACTGGAGAGTGGATCTGATGGCAGAAAGAGGCCAGCAAATAGAAAATAAAACCAGGAAATCAATCAATAATTAGTTTAGCATGGGGTGTTGTATTTAGCAAGGTGACCTATACAGCCCAAAGCAATTAGTCCTAAGGTTACAAAAGCAATAAATACTTATTCCAAACATCACATCTCTGCAGCCCTCTGTCATAAAGCAGAGAGAAGATTAGCAGTAGTATCCTTGATACGGTGTTCACAGATTGGTAGTGGTATCCTTGGTACAGTGTTGGCAGATTAGCAGTAGTACCCTTGATACAGTGTTGGCAGATTAGCAGTAGTACCCTTGATACAGTGTTGGCAGATTAGCAGTAGTACCCTTGATACAGTGTTGGCAGATTAGCAGTAGTACCCTTGATACAGTGTTGGCAGATTAGCAGTAGTATCCTTGACACAGTGTTGGCAGATTAGCAGTAGTATCCTTGACACAATGTTGGCAGATTAGCAGTAGTATCCTTGACACAGTGTTGGCAGATTAGCAGTAGTACCCTTGATACAGTGTTGGCAGATTAGCAGTAGTACCCTTGATACAGTGTTGGCAGATTAGCAGTAGTACCCTTGATACAGTGTTGGCAGATTAGCAGTAGTATCCTTGACACAATGTTGGCAGATTAGCAGTAGTATCCTTGACACAGTGTTGGCAGATTAGCAGTAGTATCCTTGACACAATGTTGGCAGATTAGAAGTAGTATCCTTGATACAGTGCTGTCAGATTAGCAGTAGTATCCTTGATACAGTGTTGACAGATT
The DNA here is from genome assembly GCF_019279795.1 of Protopterus annectens. Classification (NCBI taxonomy): domain Eukaryota; kingdom Metazoa; phylum Chordata; order Ceratodontiformes; family Protopteridae; genus Protopterus; species Protopterus annectens. Next base: position 585,322,235 of record NC_056733.1, on the reverse strand, counting down.
AGCAGTAGTATCCTTGATACAGTGTTTGCAGATTAGCAGTAGTACCCTTGACACAATGTTAGCAGTTTATCAGTAGTATCCTTGACACAATGTTGGCAGATTAGCAGTAGTATCCTTGATACAATGTTGGCATGTCTGGACTCTTTGCACTCCAGTCCATATTCTGCACTCTCTTGGTGAAACTAAGCATGACACTATCCATCTCAAGAATGGTACGGGTGAGTGAAGCAATAAACTGCACAACTTTTCTTGATGTTTTGGTTCAGATCCATGACGTAGAGGAATAAAACCTTGATCACACTTGCAGGTGACCTGAGTTTGAACAGCTCAGTAACCTGTTGGAGCTGGTGGGAAAGGAGAGGACTGTTTGTCTGTTGCTATCTTGCCTATCCAGGGGGAAGAGAGGCAGCTTTGGCTTACCATATGGATGATACCTAGAGAGAGAGAGAGAGAGAGAGACAGACACACAGAGAGCAGTAGGGTTTCACCCCATGGAGCTGGAATCTAGTGAGTCTGAGCTAACGTACAGGTTGCACAGTAAATGGAGGGAAATTCACAGTGCAGAGGCATGCTTTCCCCAGAGAGCAGCATATAGGGAAGCTTGTAAGAGCTGCTGCAAGGGAGATGGGGCTCTACTGAGGGACAGGACAGGCAGTCTCATAGGACCAGCAAGCTAATCCACTCTCTACCAACCAGCTCACTGCATAGCAGATGAATAGACTGGGGATTCCTGAGCACGAATAAATGTATCATAGAATTTTTCACATCACTTGGAGAATCTCAGATCCCACTACTGCTGAATGAATGGGCCAACTGGATTCGGGTAGAGGAGGCATCAGCTTGGTCCTGAAGGGTGGGTGATTAAAGAAAAAATCCTGGGCTTTTCTTTTCGGAATTACACTGCAGTGAATGTGATCCTAGGATGGGCAGGATGAAGACCATTCTTAATAAGCTCAGTGGAAGAATTTAGCAGTGGTATCCTTAATGCAATATTGAAATGTCTGGACTCCCTGCACTCTTGTCCAGGTACTACATGAGTAGAGAGTTTTGAAGGTACACACCTGTGGTACAGACATAAAATAAGTGCATTTTATTTTATTTATTTAATTTGATCTGTTGCTATTGACCGGTAAGTCTAACTGGGCAAAACCTATTTTCAGGGGAGAAAAGCTCTAGCAGATGCATTTAAGATGCTCATGACAAAGATCGATTGCACAGATATTTCTTAACACATCTAGACAAAGAGGACTTCCAAGGTGGTTGCACATTGATTAACAGCTTAATTTCAGCTCTCCTAGAGTGAAAACAGAAATTGAGATAAGAGCCAGTGATTTTGTCAGACTGAGTAAACTTCAGTTACTGGCTATTAAGTACACTTTTTGGATGCTAGCAAAGTCATTTAGAGAAACAAAGAAAATCAGCCAAAAAAAAGTGGAGAAAACATGAGCTGGGAAGAATACTGCAGCTGTTTAGCAAAAAGCAATTTAAGCTTCAACTTCGGAACATGAGCTGGCTTCTAGTAATATAGAGGAAAAATATCAAATATTCTCAAATTGATTAAAATAAATGAATCACTGAAGGTATATATCAACTCAAATAACAAAAGGCTGGAAAAAAACAGAAGCTTTTACTACCTATTCAGATGAACTGATACAACTGCAAAAATCAGAGGATGAAATGAAGAAAAGGATGGCTGGTTATCAGTCTTCTCAAGAAGAGCTGTTTCAAAAAAGACAGAGTGCACAGAGAAAACCTGAGATCTTCTGCTGTACCAGAGAACCTGGAAGGAACACACTATTCTGAAAGCACAAATAAGCAACTTGACAAGTATTCCACACCAGGACTTACTTGAAAGGGTATACTGAGTGCATGCTCCTAACCTGCATATGAGAAAACACCCAAGATCTGTACTGGTAAATATGCAGTCAAGCCAGCTGAAATAACTGATCCTGAGAAAACTATGGGAGAAGGAAAAGAATACAAAACTGGAGCTGACAGAGTGTTTGTGGAAGTGAAACCAGGCAGAAGAGTCACAAATTTATCCCAGCAATTAGGGAATGTCAAGAGGCAGGTATGGGATTCAAGCTGCTATATCCAGCTGTCTTCAGAATATTTTCCCCCAAGGATCAAAGACATTTTGGGTGTAGAAAAGGCTAAGGAAGAAATAAAGAATAAGCCAGCAAACAGAAGGAGGACTGTGCTTTTCATTCTTTTAGCAATATAGCTCATAGAAAGACCTGTCAGTGAAACTTTTATAATGTTACAAAGGAACATGACTGAGGGACTAGAAAAATTGGGAGTACCTTGCACTTGAATTAGAGTCTGGGGCTGGCAGATGGGGATGAACACAAAGACCAACATCACTACAATTAGTGAATAAATGGGAAATTATAAAGTATCAATCACATTTGTGAAATACAGCATTACAAGAAAAAGTGCCTTTTGTTAAACTTGTGGGTGGATTGTAAATCATATTCTCTACTTTACGTCATTAATGTTTAGAAGGAAACTAAATGGAAAAAAGAATAACTGCAAGAAAAACAAGTCTTGTTCATATTTGTATAAAACATTTAATATGAACTGCATGTTATACAGCAAAGTGGTTTTGTATACTGCGTGGTCAGGGTTATTTTAAATGTTGGGGAGACTTTAGTGACTGTTGTATGTGTTAAATATATTAAAAAAGTACATTTTTAGGTGTAAAACAATACAAACTTTACAGCATAAAAAGAGACTGAAGACTGGGCAAAAGCAAGTATAAGCTGATATGCTGAGATTGCGGGCTGCTGGGGTGGGAAGTGGGGTGTAAAAGTGCACTGGTTATATTATATGGATAATTAAAACAATTTATCTTATTTTTATAAGGGTGGATATCTACAGTAATGCCCATGATGTAAGTTATAATCAAGCAGGTAGACTTGAAATAAGACAAAATTATGAAAGCCATGAAAATGTTAAGTTTCTTGCATCTGCAAACATATATTTTTTTCCTTTAGCAAACATTCTCAAGAGGAGTCGAGAGGTCTGCAGTTGAAGGCAATTGTACATGCTGTTCTGAGTGAAACTGACAAAGATTCCTTTATGCATCTGCAGAGTTGCTAACTGTATTTTTTATTAATAACTGCTTTTATGTGGAGACAAGCTGTATGCAGGGGCAAGCAATCGATCTTGAGATTTTTGCTGAGGGAAGTTAAAAATGTAAAGGTACAATGGCAAGAATTTCAGTACAAAATTAAGTTTGAAGTTATGGGAAATGAACAAGGGATAGCAGCCACCCTAGCAGCTTTAACACTTTAATGCATTTAATAGAACAGTTTACAATTTAGTTTTATTTAAATATAGTTGGTGAGCTTTTTCTTAGTGATAAAAGTTAATGTTTTCTGAAAGAACACAAGCTGTTTGTAACACATATAAGTGGGAACATGGGCTGCAACATGTGCTTTAGCATGAACAACCATAATTTTAGGTTGGGTAATGCCTGTGGGGGGTACAGCTGTTGATTTGAGCAATTTGCCTATCTGGAGGGTTAAAGTTCATTTTTTCACATTGTTCATAGTTTTGTGTGTTTATTCTAAGTTAACAGGGGATGGGGTGTTCTGAAAATGTCTTTAGTTTCTTTATTGTTTGAGGGTTTTCATTAAAACAAAAAGGTCTTGAAAATGGGTCATAGGTTCAAACAGAGATTAACAGAAACACCTGTATAAAAGGTCTGCCTGCCAAAAGTTAATGTGTGCATGTAAGACAAAATTTGAAATACATATTCAAAAAAATAAAATAAACTGTCAGGTGTAAAAGGTGGGAACATTACCTTTTTATCATAATGGGTATGCTCTCCATATTATCTTGGAATGTAAATGGTCTTACAGGTACAGACAAAAAGGAAAGATTAATTACATAAAGAAATGAAAAGTGTAAATAAAAATGCTGTAGGAGATACATTTGTAAAGAAATTAATTTGATAAGGGATTTCTGGACATATATTCAGTAAAATATCGGGGACAAAGGAAAATAAAAATAATACTGATTGTTAGAGGGGCTCCAATAGTAATAGAAGAGGAAAAATAACAATAATGATAGATTTGTTGTAGTAAGGGAGCTACTAGAAAGAGAGGAGGATTATGCTGGCATGGGTTTTTATTCCACCAAAAACTGCGATTTTGGAGCTTAAGAAAATTTCGGGAGAATTTATCCACTTTCACCAGAGACTATTATAGGTGGGGACATGAAATTGATATGCAACAGTAAGGCTGTATCAGGGTCCTAGAATGGAAAATATAACAAAAGAGGGCATATTTCTGAAGAAATTTATGAAAATATTTGGTATGAAAGACGTGACTTCGGTAGTAGGAACTTGGACATAATTTACATATTATTCCTGAAGGTACAATAACTGTGATGGACTGTACAGAAATATTTCACAAAAATATGTCCATTTAATTAAAAGCTTTGATACACATCCAATAGCTACATCAAATTATGCACAGATAAAAATACTGGGCAATGAAGTAAAAATGAGACACTGGCACTTTTCCAGAAAAGAGATGAATAGAAGGAATGGATAGTAGAAATTATTTGAGAGTTAATGAAGAAGATAAAATGAAAATGGATTTTAAAATCTGAGTAGAAATAAAAGAGAAAGAGATATAGTTAAGAAGACATATGAATTATTACTGGGGCTGACAAAAGTTAAATCATTGCAGAATAAGGGGAATCGCGTAGAATGACAAGAGGTGCAACTGCAGAGTGCTGAAGAGAAAATAAGAGAGTATTTTGATAATATGCATGAGTTTAAAAAGATTTCTCAAGCAACTATTTTTTGATAAGAATAGAGCACAAAAACTTTTAGCACAACGTAGGCAGCAATGTGAGAAACCCTGACGAGTGGATGCGTAACAGAAAATACACCCCTGGGATCACTTCATTGGCTCTGCTTGACAGAGGATCAGTTAATAAATGGGGTGGCAAAAGCTGACACACTCTGGCTAGGCTTATAAATGCCCTTGGGCAGATAGCTTAGTACCTACCTATGAACCTATGTGGAAAGGGTTGATACCAAGAAAATAACCAAAGATTCAGTAGAGGTATTAAAGCTATTTTGTAAAAGTTATGAACATCTGTATAAAGCACGGAACTGTGGTAATAAAAAAAGAACACAAATGGAAATATGCATAGAAGACTTAGTTATCCTAAGGTTGGAGGTAGATGAAGTTTAACAACTAACAGTTAGAACTGGAGCAGATGACATAAAACTGGTGCTGTATAATCAATCTGCAGGAAAGTCTCTAGGAACATATGACATTCTTAGTTAGAAGGGAAGAAAATAATCTGGGACACTTTGTTTAATAGCATTTTAAAAGGAGAAGTACTAACATCTTGAATTAAAGCTGCAGTGGTGTATTAACTAAAGATTGTAAAGACCCAACAGACCCAGCTTCATATAGACCCATTTCAAACTTAAACCATTTTATAAAGGGTTTATGTCTATGCTAGCTAAAAGAAAGATAAATGTGTTGCCAAAATGGATGGGTATGGATCAAAGTGGTTTGATGGAAGGGAGGCAAACATTTGATGATATTAAAGGAACAATGATGAGCCAGAGGGAAGCAGAACAAAAGAGTAAATTGGGATTTTATGAGTAGGACAGTGGAAGTATTTGCATTTACTGATATAAAGGGGGCTTGGGTTGGCGTAATGGTTAAAGTATTTACCTTACAAACACAAGGTACAGGGTTTGATTCTTACCTTTGAAGAGAAACTGGCAGGGCAGCTAGCCAAGTACTTGCCTAATAACATATGGACAACAATAAAATTAATTAACAGGATATATGAATGACCTGGAGGCAAGAAGTAATGTGGGAGGGTTCCTCTCTGATGAGTTGTATTTGAAGAGAGGAACCAGTCAGATATGTCCTCTTTCCCCTTTGTTATTTACTTTACTTTTAGAATCACTGGCACAGGAAATAGGGGACTCAGAAATTCAAGGATATAACTGGTATGGCAATCAAAAAATTGGCTTTATTTACAGCTGTAAATTATGTACCCACACATGAACTGGTTCAGCAGTACCCATATTTATGGGGACACAATAAGATGAAGTATTTAGAAGAACAGATTAAGAAAGGCTTCTGATATGGCAGCTAAGGATATGTGAGAAGAGATTACATGAAATATAATACAAAAACTGAGAAACTGGAAGTGTTTTTATAGATATGAATATCCCTTTAGATTTACAAACAAGGCAGACATTTTTATCAACCAGAGGAGAGTGTGGACAATAATAAAGAGCTGAAGTAATTATCTGGGAGGGCAAGACAGCAAGAGTTAAGTGGGATAAGTTGATCCTTCCAATAAAACAAGGTGGTGTAATATTATCTGATTTGAAGATATATTTTACAGCTACACAGCTGAGGCTCATATATATAATATAAACAGAATATTATGATTAAAAATGGAAAGAGATAATAATGAAGCAGAGGGGAGTTCAATAAATAAGGAGATAGTGAGATTTTGGATGCAGATTCTTAACAACAGCCACAGAGAACATTATATTTATTAAGTAGCAGAATGTATTCTAAGAACCAAGTCAATACAAGAATGGAGGAATGAGATTTTGCAAATAGGGATGAGCAAATAAGCAAGAGGAGACTGCAATTTACTGGAAAAAATGGCAAAGAAACCAAGGTATTGAAAGCAAATAACTAGAGAGGGAAAATTTAGAATGGGATGAGGCCAAGGAGACATTTGGACTGCAGGCTACAGACTGCATATTCCATACCATTGAATATCAGAGTACAGGCAAACAGAAAGGGATAGGCAAATCATAAGTGAAAGGCCTGCTCCAGTAGAGTTTTCAGTTGAATCTAGAACAGAGGCTGCTGTTAAAAAGAGATAATTAATAGGGCATATAAAATAGTGTACAATAACTATAAGAATCAGAGTGGATTTGAAACATACCTCTCAACTGTCCCTGATTTTGACTCAAATTTTAACTCTGTCCCTCTTAATCCATCCTAAAACTACTGACTTTTGGAGGAAAGGTGGTGAATTTCACTTAATGAATAATGACAATAATTAAGAGTTATACATTTGTTTTACTTCAGGAAATGTGTATTAATTCATATGCTCTGATTCTGTCAATGTTTCAAGTTAATAGCACTAATATTTTAAAAGTGTCCCTGATTGTCCCTGATTTTTTCTTGACTTGTCCCTGATTCTGCTGAAATTTGTCCCCGATTGGTTGAGAGGTCTGATGTGAAAAGATTGGGAAAGAGACTGGAAAAGAAATTTTCAAGGGAACAATAGAAAGACACAAGTATCACTCATAAGTATGCAAAAAGTCCCAGAGGTTTAGGATTTTTGCTGGGAAGTATATGTATATGTAATTTTTATATCCCAAACAGACTTCCAAGAATTTTTCCTCAGGAAGTAGTAAATATTGGAGGTATGATGGTAAAGTAAGTGGTAACTGGGGCCATATGTTTTCAAAGCGTAATGAGTTGGCAGATTTTAAAAATCCCTACCGAGAACTCTGTCAGAAATATGGTGGACACAAATGGCTGTAACTAATGAAATTACGTTTTTTGAACTGGGGCATAGGATCTGAATTGCTTTGACATAGTAATAAATTACTTAGCTGAATTATATTGTCTGCCAAAAAAGTTATTATGAGAAAATGGAAATCAGAATCTACACTATTATCACTTTACTGTGACAGGCGGAGAGTTTAGCTTTGTGTGTAGTATGAATAGGTGAGGCACATAGTAGAGCTGGAGGAATATAGGTAGATAGTGTTTGCATTGCATCATTTATCAAGTAGTGCTTTGCTCTACAGAATAGGAGGGGGCCTAATATTCGTCTTTGTTGGACACACAGTGACAGGTAGGAAGGAGCACAGTAGAAGAAAAGTTGCTAACTAGTCTTCAGGTGGAACTGTAGAGTTTTCATGGCAATCTTGACTAAACAGACTTCAGTGGACAATGACTGGTCTTGCAGCAATACCTAACTAAATGCCTATCCTGGTTGTCAAGGTAGAGAGGCAATGACAAGGCATTCTACAGCCACTCTGGAAGACTCACAGAGGGAAATAACTAATGTAGCAGCCTAGTAGTGGGTAATAAGGATGTCTTTAAACCTGAGGAAGTATCTAGTGTTTTGGCAAAAATGTTTTGAAGTTACTCTGAAATCTTCAAACCTACAGGATATTTCTATAGGTGTAGGGAGCACTGTGCCAAGCATTGTAGAGGATTTGGTTACAACAGCCATAAAACAGACTGGAAACACTTGTCCCACTGGGTTCTGATGGCACTCCTGGCAGATTGTGCTGCATGGAGTTAGTGGCCACATTACTGAGCTATTACTGACGATTTCAAGTAGTCCTCTAGCTATGAGACGTATCCTAGAACCCCAGCAAAGATGGTGGTAATCCAAATACATGAGAGGAGGGGGTTACCAGAAGCTGAAAACTATGAAATAGTGGGTCTAATGAATATACTTTACAGAACAGCAGAGTGAAGAACAGTGACACTAAAACAAGACAATATTTAAAATATTCTCCTCTACTCTGACCAGCAAAAATGTGTTGAGAATGGATCGTTTGTAATTTTGTACCACTCATTTATATCTCTCCCTTTCTCTCTATGTATGTATTTAGATATATGTAGATATATATATATATATATATATATATATATACATACATGTATGTGCATACATATATATATGTATATATGTATATATATATATATATATATATATATATATATATATATATATATATACATATATATATATATATATATATGTATGTTTACACACATATATATATATATATACATATACATATATATACACACACACATACATATACACAAAACACATTTTTGGTGGAGTCTACAACTGCGCTGCAGGAGGACCCTTGCAGTGAATGCTGCCTATCTAGACTAGGCTTAGGTATTTGACAGTGTAATACACAGTCATATGTAGAAGAATTCTGCAAGTTGGTTGCAGACTGACATTTTACTTGAAGAGTTGAGCAGTGATTGACTGACAGATCATGGTATGTCCAAGTGGGAAGCCTTCTGTAAGACAGAGCCATGTATCACAGAATAATTGCCGACTCTCCTAACCTACTGAATCTCTTTTTCTGGTCTCAGGTTGGGAAGGGAAAGTCCAAGTCTTATTCTCTTTGAGAAGACAGCATTACAACAAATAATCATAACATTTGGTTTACTCATAACTGAGCAGCATTACTATCACCATTTCTTCTGTATTTTTTATTCTTCTAAGCAAAGTCTACTACTGATCCCACACCAGCAAAGGCAAAGCTGTAGGTGGCATGCAATGCTTTTGTGACCAGCACTACATGCTTGTTCTTCAGTTCTTTGTGGCCAACACCTTATGCAAGAAGATACCTCTCCTTGTGTAAATAAATGCACATAGTGCTCATAGATTAGTGTGGAATAACAGTTAAACATCGGCAACAAATAAACTAATTACATTAGTATCTGCAAAGTGAAGCCATGTGATTGAGAACAGTACAGCCACTATTACAACAGGATTTACTACATATGGGAATTTGATACAGGCAGACATCTGCTCAACCTGCCCATCTCTGACAGCTCTACCTGCACAATGGCATAGGCCAAAGCCATCCCAACATGGAGATGCACACCTGTATCCCAAACTAAAGGAGACACCTATCAACACCATCTTTATTTTTGATTTTGCCATTAAACCTTGGGAAGAGAATGTCACCGGTATGAACACTAATTTGCATCAATAGATAATGTTCACCCTTGTGTTTTCTTACTATGAACTGTTAAGCTTTACTGTAGTACTTTTTAAAAAGGGGTTGTCTAGAATGGGAAGTATTGTACTAGTGTAACAGTAATACAGGTAGCACACAGTTCCATGATGATCTTTCTTCTTCTTCTTTCAGCTTTTCCCGGTTAGGGGTCACCAGAGCAGAACTCAGGTCCGCTAATGATTGGCAGTAGATTTTTTACGGGTGCCGAGGTGCCAGCTCGATGCCCAACCTTCAATGAAGGCACGCCCATTCTACGCATGTCTTTCGAATGCCACTCGACCGTGAGGAGGACATGCAGACTCCACACAGAAGGTGTTGGTTACTAATGCAGTAGTATTCACTACATATGGGACACAGAGCCCCCCCCCCCAAAGCTCTCCTATATGCAGGATAGGGAATCATACATGTGGTTATCCTGGAAGGTCTTTCAGATGACTTCCTGTAGGACTGCTTTTCTGTGTATCCAGTTTATAACATTCAGAGAAGGTGTGGACTAAACACCAGATGGCTGTCTCCCAAACAATCTGAGCTGATTCCTGCCATAAAAAACAACCAAAGTGGAAGATGCTATCACATGTTCCTATGGTGGCCTACCTTTGTTCTTGTAGGAAAAGACCATGCAGCTTGCTAATCACTTGGACAGCATCATTTTCATAATGGTTTTGCTACTTTTATATTTTGCAAACGTCATGAAAAACTGATCTGTATACCAGACAGATTTAGACATGTCTAGGGAACAGTATAACTGCTTTTAGGTATTCAGCACAACATATTCTCTACCCTTTATTCTGTTGGAATAGATATCAGGAGCTGGATAAACTGGTTAACTCATTAACATTGAAAGTACTGACCATGCTTTGGTTTTACTCATGCCTGCAGTGCTACCTGTGGGGACTACTTTGCCTCATTCAAGTCAATAGCACTTGAAAAACAGACTGTACCCCATGTTTTTGCACCACTCTAATTATCACAGCAATAAATATGCAGTACTTAACACTGCTATGAAATACATTCATTTAAAAAAAATGGCTTCAACTGAACAAGAAAATCTAAGTTCTACTAATCTTGCTCAGTTGAAAGATTTTTCTCAAGTTTAATTTTTCACCTTGCTCTTTTACTCTCAGCTCTAGGTAACTTCCTTCGAGCCAATGAGCAGTCAGGAATGCAACACTTAATTAACAGATAGACAGTAGGCATTAATGAGTTACGGGACATTTCCTAAACGATGTTTGGCAGGAAATTAGTATTTGGACTGAGGCTGACCCTGCAACTGTGAAAGACAGTGAGTGGTTCCTTCAACATCTATAACTGAAGTGCCGAGATGTTCCTTGCAAGATGATACCAGGAAAATGGTTTCTCAAGGCAAAATATGAGTGGCACTCAAGCTACAAGCACAAGAGCATCCAAAGTCAGCTGTTCAAGGGTAAAGTTGATGTCCCAAGCTATTCATGGCAGTCAAATGTTAATTACTTCTCTTAACAACGGATGACCAATGCCAAAGGTAAGGTAACTAGAAAGCTCTTGAAATTACAAATCCAAGCAGTGACTCACAATAATAACTGTAAAATCCAAAAAAACTATTTTTTTCCTGGTTTGAATGACCAAGTATCTATTGGACCACTATTAAATGAAAGAGACCAAGTTTTAACATAAAGTATAAGCGTTACATATATATTAAGTTTGCAAATGACTTGTATGGTCAAGGTATGTGTACATTACAATATTATGTAAATGATGGTGAGGGAAACATTCAGAAATGGTTTTATGGTGTTTTGTAGCTTTAAGAACCACATTTTATGTAATGGAATTGAATTAATGATTGTAATTAATGTGCATTAACTTTATATATAAAGAGGATTGGGGTTGGAAGGTTTTTATCTGATGAAGTCTCCTTGAGAGATGAAAGTGCTTATTTGGTGTGTTTTATATTAAATATTTCATCTTCCACGGCTTTCGAAGCTCTTGAAATTGATTGGATTCCTACAACAGAATTCCAGAAGTAATGACGACAGTAAATGTACATGAACATCTAAACATATATAATATTTATTACATATATATGTTTTTTAATTAAAAACCTATAGTAAATTCACAACATTTAGATAATGACATGAGCAGACATACAATTACAGAAAAGAAAACAAAGCAGTGTACACTTTCTTTAGTTTTAGGCATTAGACAGGTATGTTTTAACAATTATCATTCATTCCAGCATTACAAAAACTACTAGAATCATGCTTTCCCTTACATTTTAATCTTTCCCCTGAATATTTTCTGCATGTATTGTTCCCACAAATTCTACTTATTTCTATGTAATGTGCTCCTTCCCTTTTCTAATGATCCCACATCCAATTAGCTTACCTCCTTTACAATATTCAATACTTTGGTTACGGTTGGTTTAGATTTTAATTTCCATTGTTGGCATCTAACAGCATTACTATGTCTAAGCAATTCAAATCCTATACTCCCAGCTCAAAAAAAAAAAAAAAACTTCTTAGTTACGATCATTGAGTCTATGTTTATCCATCAAATGAACTTTCCATCAATGGCTAGTCATCAAACACTATCCATTGAAACTCCTTTCTATCGAACACCCACATCATAGGTTCATAGGATGATACTAGGCTATTGGTCTGGAGGCCCTTATAAGCCTAGCCAAAAATTTCACCCATGCTCCCACAAAGTCAGCATCTGTTTTCCCTGTCCAGCAGGAACACGGGTGGAATCCCAGGGGTATCATTTCTGTTCCCCATCGAGTCATCCAGGTTCCTCTTAAAAAGGGCTATCGAGGTACTCTGCTTGACATGGAGAGGAAGTCTATTCCACAGATGGGGGGGGGGGGTTGTTGGGACACAAATCTGTCCCACCAACAAGTTATATTACTGTCACAGATCAGGTTGAGGCCTTGTGTGTGGGTTGCAGAGTAGAGTTTGACTTACGGATATGCAGCAACTCCATCAAGGCCGAGTCTGAGATGGCCTTGTATGCCAGATACAGGGTCACCTCTGAGCAGTCTGTATGAGACTTAGTAGAGGGGACAGGGCTTTTAGCCTATCTGTATAGGATAGGTATTTTAAACCCTGGAATTTCCTGGTCAGGAACCTCTGTGGTCTCTCCAATTGTTGCATGTGCTTGGTAAGGTACATGCCAAAGGGGGCATTGCACTCTATAATGGGTCTGATAAGGGAGGAATACAGAGATGTTATGACCTTTTTCCTGGACGAAATACTCTTACTTAAGAGGTGGTCCACATAGAAAGCCTTCTGTACAATGGAGGCAACATGGTCAAAAGTCAGGTTGCTATCAACCTGGGTGCCCAAGTCCCTCACGACTGATTGCATGCTTACATTATTAATATAATAATTAGTGGGGACACCATTTTCCCCAAAGGGGATAATGATGCATTTCTTGGCATTCAGTTTGAGGACATGCTTCTGGCACCAGTCATTAGTTTGGCCAAGGCCCTCTTGGAAGATGCTCACATCACTAGGGGAATCTATGACAGTGCCGAGCTTGCAGTCATGTGCAAACTTGGTCAGCCACAGACCACTGATTTGGCTTGCAGCTCAGAAAAGTATATTCCAAACAGTACAGATCCCAAGACTTATCCTTGGGGTGCACCCAGCTTGCAGTCATGTGCAAACTTGGTCAGCCACAGACCACTGGTTTTGGCTTGCACCTCAGAAAAGTATATTCCAAACAGTACAGGTCCCAAGACCGATCCTTGGGGGTACACCACTTGTTACGAGTCTACTACTAGAGGTGGCCTCCCATATTTTGACTGAGTGGGTTCTATCAGTGAGCCAGTTAGCTACCCATCTGTCAACATATGGGTTGATGCCTAGTTGGGAGAGTTTATCTATTATGTCCAAGTGGGAAATAGTGTTGAAGGCTTTGGCTAGGTCAAGGTAGGCGGTGTGCACTGTCTTGCCCTCACCCATGGCCTTGGCGACTGTTTCAAAGAAGGTGACCAAGTTTAACAGGCAAGATCTCCCTTTGACAAAACCAAACTGTGTGAGATCAAGTGTTTGGAGATTGTCAATGTCTTTGTTTATAAGGTCCATGATAATGCATTCCATGGCCTTGCAGATCAGGCTAGTTAGGCTGATGGGCCTATAATTGCCAATGTTGGTTGACGCTCCCCTTTTGTGCAGAGGGATGACAGTGTCTGTCCTCCATTCTGGTGGGATGAAGCCAGTGCACAAGCTTTGGTTGAATAGGGTGTCTAGTGGTGATGATAGGTCTTGCCCGAGTTCATGTAGGACACAGTCAGGGATGTTGTCTGGTCCCATGGAGGCTGTACTTTTTGCCTTTTAGAGGGCATTAACAACCTGCTCCCTGGTGATGATGGCAGGGGAGGCAGGTGCTGGGGATGTCCTGGTTTACTAATGGGGGTGGACAGGGAGGTGAAGTTTTCACTGAACTTGTCTGCCAGCAGGTTGGCTATATCTATGGCATTAGTGCATGTGGTACTCTTGACCACCAGTTTAGAACAGATTTGGGAGTTACCTTTGAGATTGTGGATGTATGCGAAGAAGGCCTTGTGATTATCCTTAGTGGGTGACGCCAATTTGGACCTGAAGTTAACCTTAGAGGATTTCACCAGTGACCTTACTTGTTTGTTCAGACAAAGCAGAGATTGCTTCCAACTTGGCACCTGCTCCATCTTGGTCTTGGACAGCAATTTTTTCCTTTTATTACAGAATCTGTTTATTGCTGCTGTCCACCAGACAGGTTTACTCTTCCTTGAGGAAGATTAGTTGCTCCCATCAGGTATTGATGAGTCCATGCAGCTATACAGGTGCTCATATAGTTTTTTGGTGTAGGCTTGGACATTACTGCTTGTTCCAATGAAAGGGATTGTGGCTGTGAGGCTGCTTATACCTGCACTCAGGATGTTGTAGTCAGCTTGGACAAAGGTTTTTGTTAGACCCTGGCAAGGGGGGGGGGGGGGTTGGGGGAGATGGTGACTTCGAAAGTGATTGCTTTATGGTCGGATCTTACCAAGAAGGATGACACTGTAGGGGTGCTATAGTGGCTACTCATGTTGGTTAGTACCAGGTCCAGAATATTTTCACCTCTTGTATGGGTGTCAACCAGCTGATCCAATGCACTAGCATTGACAAAGTCGAGGAATCTCTGGGCATTTGTGTTTGAGCTAGAATAGGTCTTCCACTCTACAGTTGGTTAGTTATAGTCACCCATGATCAGGCTAGAGGGTTGAATCTTGATGGATTCAAATAAATCCAGATAGGTGGAGTGGGCCTCCTGAGTCACGATTGGGGGTCTGTAGCTAGCTATGATTTGAATAGGTGTTTTGTCAACAGCTAACTACACCTGGAGTGTCACCTGTGCATCATACTGTTTGACCAGCCTGGAGGGGTGTATGTTTTTAATAAATATTGAAACTCCACCTCCTTTGGCTTTGTAGCCCTCTGTTTGGGGTCTGAAAGTACGGTAGGACAAGTAAAGTACAGTTGTGTACACTTACCATAAATGTAGATGTTCAAGTGTATTCACTGTTGCAGTCATTACATTTGGGTAATCCTGCTGGCAGGTTGCCCTGAGCCAGCCTGAATTCCAAAGTCTTGGGTCCTGCGTCGGCTGCTGTCATCCCTTCCCTGATGTCAGGTCGTCAGGGGTATAAAAGAAGCAGCCAACATCATTTTCTTCAGTTTTTCTTGCCCCAGATGTCGGGGGAGGCGGGTGGGTAACCTGGACTGCAACAGTGAATACACTCAAAGATCTGCATTTATGGTAAGTGCACACAACTGTACTATGTTCTTCATGTTTCACTGTTGCAGTCATTACATTTGGGTAGAATCCCAAAGCTATGGTTGGGATGCTGGAGCTAGACAGCAGTAGGAGCAGCTATGAGGCCCTGCAGAACTGCAGTGGCAAAACCTGCCCTGGATTTAGAGTAGAGTGGCAGTTGATAATGCTTTGTAAAGGCATGCACTGAACTCCAAGTAGCCGCCTCTAAAATGTTCCTGGTTGGTACTCCCCTGAGAATGACTGCTGAAGTTGCTGCAGCTCTGGTGGAGTGTGGCCTAATGCCCTTAGGCACTGGCTTGCCATGGTGTAAGTAGCAGAAATGAATGCAGTGGCCTAACCACTTAGAAATAGTCTGCTTTGAGATGGCCTTTCCTTGTGATCCTGCAGCATATGCCACTAGTAATTGCTCTGTCTTCCTGCAAACTATGGTTCTGTCCAAGTAGAATCTAAGCTGTCTTTGCACATCCAAAGAATGCAGAATTCTCACCCCTTGTTCTGTGGTGTTGGGTAAAAAGTTGGCAGATGAATAGTTTGGTTTAGGGCCACACTGGACACCACTTTAGGCATAAATGTTGGATATGTCCTCAGGGAGACCCTGTCTGGATGAAAAATGATAAAAAGTTCCACAGCCATGAGCGCCTATAGCTCTGAAACTCATCTTGCTGAAGTAATTGCTAGGAGCAGAGCTGTTTTCCAAGATAAAATCTTTATATCAGCAGTAGCAGCTGGCTCAAAAGGAGGCAGAGTGAGCTTTTTCAAGACATAGTTGAGGTCCCATGCAGGTATTGGTAATCTCCGTGGAGGCCTTAAATTTTTGGCCCCTCTGAGGTACTGTTTTAATAAAGGATGAATAAAAAGTGGTGGCTCTGTATTGTAATGAGCTGAAATGGCAGAGGCATGAATTTTAATTGATGAAAACAATAGGCCTTTGTCCAGCATCTCAGTTAAGTATTGCAAAATCTGAGGAATGTTTGGGGCAGTTGTATCAGTTCCTTGTGCCTGGTTCCAAGCACAGAATCTCTTCCATTTTCCAGCATAAGACTTTCTAGTACAAGGCATACTTGCTTCCACAATGACATCCAGCACAGCTTTACTGAGGGGTGTTTTTGTGTGACTACATTATCCGCCATGCTGTCAAGTTTAATGTTCTGAGCTGGCTGGGCAGGATCTAATTGTTTTACTGGGTCAGTAGACGAGGTATTTGAGGTAAAGTCCAAGCTGGGTATAACGACAAGTTCCTTAGGATTGAAAACCAGTACTGGCGTGGTCAGTCTGGGGCAATCAGTATCATCTTTAGCTTCTCCTGTCTGACCTTTAGGAGCACCTTGGGGAGGACAGGCAGTGGAAGAAAGGCATACACTGGTTTTCCCAG
The DNA here is from genome assembly GCF_019279795.1 of Protopterus annectens. Classification (NCBI taxonomy): domain Eukaryota; kingdom Metazoa; phylum Chordata; order Ceratodontiformes; family Protopteridae; genus Protopterus; species Protopterus annectens. Next base: position 585,305,283 of record NC_056733.1, on the reverse strand, counting down.
CTGAAAGATAGGGTGTCCACTTTCCATGCTTGTCTGTGATAAGTCTGTGTGCAGAATCTTTTTAGTTGGCAATTGTGAGGGGAGGCAAAAAGATCTATGTCCAGGCATCCCCATTTCCTTGTTATCATGCTGAAGACTGGCGGATCCAGTTTCCACTCATGGGATCCTTGAGGTTTCTGCTTAGTTCATCTGCCAGACTATTTTCCTTTCCTGGCAGAAATTGTGCCTGCAGATGTAAGTCAAAGCTGTGTCCCACAAGGTCATGGCTAGTCTGCAAAGAGGGTAAGAATGTGTGCCCCCCTGCTTGTTTATACACCACATGACCATGGTGTTGTCTGTCTTTATCAGTAGTTGTCCTGGATGAAGTAGGTCCTCGAAGGCTGTCAGGGCATTTTGAACAGCTAGCATCTCTTTTTGATTGATATGTAGATGCATTTGGTTTGAGGTCCATGTGCCCTGAATGCATCTTCCTGATATGTGGGCCCCCCAGGTATAATCTGATGCATCTGTTGTTAGTGTCTGCCTAGCTGGGGGTAATGTGAATGGCTGTCCCTTGTTTTGGTGACAAGCCTTTGCCCACCATCGAAACTCCTGTTGCAGGCAGGGAATGAGAGTAATGATTGTTTCCAGGCTGTGGCAATGTTGAGTCCAAACACTTTCTAGGTACCATTGAAGTTTCCTCATATGCAGTTTTGCATATGGAATTAGTAGGATGCAGGATGCCATGAAGCTCAAAGCCTGCAGAATTTTTCTTGCAGATAACTGGGCCTTTGTTGCCAATATTTTGAAAAAGATAATCAGTTGCCTTTGTTTGTCTGGCGTGAGATAAGCCATCTGGGCAGTTGTATTTAAGCTTGCACCCAGTAATATTATCTCTTGAGAGGGTACTAGTTTTGATTTCTTTTTGTTGACTGTGTACCCTAGGCATGTTAGTAGTCTTCTCACAAATGCCAGATGTTGAAGAAGAATGTCCTTGTTCTCCACTTGAATGAGACAGTCGCCCAAGTAAGGATATATTTGTATTCCTCTTTGTCTGCAGAATGCAATTACTGGTGCCAGGCACTTTGTAAAGACCCCGGGCGCAGTAGATAAGCCAAAGGGCAATGCAGAGAATTGGTAATGCATTGAACCAGCCTTGAATCTGAGGTATCTTCTGCATGATTGTCTGATTGGAACATGCAGGTATGCCTCTTTTAGGTCTAAAGTCACCAGCCAAGCATTCTTGCCCAGCATGGGCAGAAGCTGCTGCAAAGTCAACATTTTGAATTTTGGAATATCCAGGAATGTGCTCAGAATAGATAGGTCCAGTATCGGCCTCCAGGCCTTGTCCTTTCTGTGTACCAAGAACAGTCTTGAGTAAAATCCTTGTCCCTGCTCTTGCTCTGGTACTTGTTGAATGGCCCCCATGTCCATGAGGGATGAGACTTGTTTTTGTGCCTCTGCCCATTGATTTTTTTGGCAGATCTGGCCAGCCGTTTGCCTTTGGCAGAGTATGGAAATGGAACTTGTAGCCTTGTGACACTATATTTAGAACCCACTTGTCCTGGGTTATAATGTACCAATTTTGAGAAAAAGTGCTAATTTTCCCCCTAAGGGTGCTGCCAGTAGATAAGTGCTTGGTGCAGGTAGGGGGAGGTCATTGGGACTGTTTCCTGTATGGTTGTGATTTGTCTTCTCCAACTTTGGAGGTAGAATCACCCCATTGCTTTGACCTGTATGAACCTTGCACCTGGGATCTGCCCCTATGGCGTCTGGATCTTCCCCTTTGAGGTCTGTCTGACACAGAAAAGGACCGATTTTTTGTAGGCCAGTGTCTACTACACCTAGGTGGCTGTACTTGTAAAAAATCTTTAACTTTTGCATAGATTTAGCTTTGTCCTCCATTTTCTTTAACACCTCTTCTGCCTCAACACCAAAGTATCATGCTGTAAAGGTGCATCTAGTAAATTTAACTTTAACATGATCAGGCAGATTTTGTTCCTTTAACCAAGCATGTCTCCTAATTACAGAACCTGTAACTGTGGCCCTGCAGGAGGCCTCCAAAGAATCAAAACCATATTGCAAAGTATGCTTTCCAACTTGTTCAGCTGCATGCAATAAATCCTGCATTTCCTTGTTTTCTGCACATTCAGAGTTTAACATTTGCTGTTTAAGCAATCCCATGACATGTTGCTGATATTTGAGGATATGAAACTGACAGTTTAAGGCCCTTATAGCCAAAGTTGCAGATGCGTAAACCTTTTTTTCCCATATATCCAGTGTTCTAGAATCTCTGTCAGAGGGGGTTGTTTTTTTTTGCAGTGGAAGCCTTAACGCCCTTTGGACCCTGTGAAATAATTTCTGGGTCAGCAGCAGGGTTTTTAAAAAGAAATTTGTGAGAGTCTGGAACCCTACAATATCTGTCAGACTTAACAGAAGCTGGGGTAAGGAGTCAGGGGTCAGACTAGACTCCGAGAACACATCATCTACAATGTCTAACACAGGTGGAATGGCTAGAGGCCTGTGCTGAGGTAGTTAAAGGAAATCCCTGAGTCTCTTTTAGATTCTGAAAAATCTTGGCTCTCCCAGTGGAAATGCTCCCTCATGATATGCAAAGTTTCCCCAAAAGAATAGTCCTCAGGAGGGGATGCTGAAGGTATAGATTCTTCAGCATCAGAATCCTCATAGGGGGGAAGAGAATATTCCTGATCAGAAGAGGAATCAGAAGAAATAGAAACCTGATCTGAAGATTCATAGTCCGTCTCTTGCCTAGGCCTCTTATCAGGAGGGGGATGGGAACCCCTGATCAAGGTAATCAAGTCTTCGGCCATTTTGAGCATCTGTTTTTTGGGCATAGAGGCCTGTCCACATGGCTCTTGAGCTTGGTTCCTTGCTTTAGAAGGTGCTTTAGTCTTTGCCTTTGAAGTTGAAGTTGTTTAAATGTAAAGATGTTTAGGTCTGAATTCACCCTCAGAAGCCAGTGCCTGCTCAGCGGCTCTGGACCCATCTGAGGGATTAGCGTCCGAGGCTCCAATACCTTGAGTATCCAGCGGCATAGCAGACTCCACGTGAGACTCAGTAATGGCCTGCGACTCTAAAGTAGCGGGCATCAGGGGCTGTGAAAGCGCCTAACTGAGAACTGGTGACTGGCTTAGGAGTAGCCTCGTCATCGTTTTTTGGCCTTGGTTGTTTATCTCTATCTTTTTCTTTGCGTTTTTTGTGAACTCTGGTAGTCGGATGGCTATCTGATGACATTTCAGGATAATTAAACCGGCATCCAAAGAAGTTTAAAGCAAAGTCATACCGATGCTTAATAGTGCGTTGGTTAAATCTAGCACAAAACTGACAACCAGTAATGTTGTGATCAGGGCCTAGGCAAGGAATACAGTAAGAATGAAAGTCCTTATGAGGTATTTGCTTTCCACAAGAAATACAATCATTAACTTTTTCTGACATCGGTCTGGAGCAAGAACAAAGTTTCCCCAATGGGGTACTTAGCTTTATTGAGGACATCGGATCTGAAACTTGAACACGAAAATCCCAGGAGTCGGCTGACCGGCACTTGCGAACTGCTTCTGTTTCGGGCACTGCATGGCAAGAAAGACTGAAGAAAATGGCGTCGGCTGCTTCTTTTATACCCCTAATGACCTGACGTCAGGGAAGGGGTGACAGCAGCCGACGCAGGACCCAAGACTTTGGAATTCAGGCTGGCTGAGGGCAACCTGCCAGCAGGATTACCCAAATGTAATGACTGCAACAGTGAAACACGAAGAACATCCTGGTAAGGCTGGGGTGCTCTCCACAGTTTGAACCAGGTTTCAGTGACTGCAAAATTTCAGCTTCTTCCAGGGTGAGGAATGCTTGCAGTGAGTGCAGTTTCATGTTAAGACTCCTAGCATTTTGCAGCATGACCTTTAAATTTAATTTAGAAGAATTTTCCACATTGGTAATTTTGTCTTCATGACTTTGCCTAAAAAAAGGCACTATGGGGGAGACAAGAGCCTTTACCAGAAGCCTGAAGCCGAGGGGAGACAGATGAAGGCCATCTCTGGCAAAGCATCATGGTCCGTCAATCGTGTCCTCCCAGGCTGTCAGGTACTGAATCTGCTTGGAATGACACCAGAAACGAAGCCAGCTGTTAAAGTCAATCATTTTCTGTTTGTACTGAGGCATCATTCTGGGTGATGGTAGGATGCTGCTTAAGGCTAGGGACATACCTGTCTGGGATACACATTCAGCAAGCTCAATCATGTCTCTCTTCATATAGTCCAGAGAGGTATGCCTCAAGTCATTCACACCAGCATGGACTATGACAGAGTCATAACAGTACCTGTTGCTGACAGACTTGAGTGCGTGAGTGATTTGGTGGACTCTAGCAACTTACCATGACTTTCCTCTTGTCTAGCCTCCTATGACTAGTATGTCGGGTTTGTGGCTGGGCCTTAGAGGCTGTGAGACATAGGCATGTGTACTAAGTGTGGTTCTTGGTGGGTTGTGATGCACGTGTGCTTTTGCCTCGGAGGTCTCTTTTGTTTAGGTATGTTTTTTGTAGAGAACCTCCACATATGTAGGAATGTACTGTACAGGTGTGGTGTTTGTGCAGACAACCTTCTTAGTGCCAGATGTACTGGCTTGTGACAAACACCAAGAATTCTAGGTTCTTAATGTAATTGCATCTCTCACATATTGTGTTCCTAATTGAAGAGGGTTGTCCGTGTACACGAGGCAGTTGCTACACTGTCTCAGATGTCCATATCAACAAGACTAGCATGAGAAAGCACAGGAAATTGTCCGTTCATGGTTGTCAGAATTTATGGAAGAGAGGTACAAGATGGTAGAGTGGGTACTATCAGAACAGAGTACCTATGGGTGTGAGTATTATACAGGAGTGCTGGTAAGGAAAAAAATGCAACTGAGATACCTTGCATAAAACAGTGCAACAGCAGTGCACAATGAGTAAACAAGCGCAACACCCTGTAAACACAGGGTTTAAATATCAGAAAAGATGGAAGAATCTAGAAGCTCAAATTGCTACCCAATCCTGCTAGCTCCTGCTCTTTCAACCAATCACTCATGCTAGAGAAGGTCAGGTAACCCTGTTACTCTCACTAACAGCGAAGACAAGCCACTACCACCATAAGATGGCTGCCAGAAACACAGGAAGCTCAGGAAGCAAAACAACCAGGCCTGGATAACAGTAGGCCTCTATCCAGACTATGCTACCTGACTAGAATACAGAAACCTCACAAAAAAGCACAGATAGAGCACTCACAAACAGAAAATACAACTATCAGTATGAAAAGCAGTTTACATTTAAGTAATTCAATAAAAATGCAGTTACAGTAATGAAACACTATCTAGCAATGAAAATACAGTTAAACCAGTACAAAACAGTACAAAAATGCAGTGAAACAGTAAGAAAAGCTTTACAACAATGCAAAACATAGTAGATTAGCTTAACAGCACAACTATATTTATTTATTTTATTTTACATTTGTTGACTGGGATAGTCCAACTGGATATTTCAGTGGTAGCCTGGGGAGAAAAGCTCCATACATACATACAGAAAAACTGTTACATTAAACAAGTTAAAACACTGTTACTGATACAATACCATAGGATAAAAGTCATTCATTCTGTCATATATAAATCTGATTTGTTATAAAGTAACAATTAGGAAGCAATGTAGGGATAGCCAAAACACCTCTTTAGTACATGTTTATATTGCCAGAGTTAGTCAGGATTAGAGCAAGGACATAGCCATTGTCAGTTACAGTTTTAGATTTTTTTTTGAATTGGGTAAGAACGGGTTCTGAAGTAAGCTCAGCAGGAAGTGAGTTCCATATTTTGCCAACAGAGGTGGCATATAGAGTCTCCAGATGAGTTGTTGCTTTTGAGGGTTTGGACTAGTAATTTGTTGGATGAGCGAAGTATCTTGAGGTTGCTGTAAGGGGTGATCGAAGTGTCTTGAGGTTGCTGTAAGGGGTGATCATTTTTGTAAGTATGGGTGGGTTTTCAGGTTGACAGAGAATTTTATGTGCTACTATTAGCTGATTGTACTGAAGTTGGATAGGCAATTCTAGCCACCCTTGATTCTTTAGGTTCAGTCAGTGGCATGTTCTGTATGCTGCTCCAGTGGCAAATCTAGCAATATGATTAAAGCAGCTAGAGCGTTTACTAAGGTCGGACTTACTCAAATTCGTGAAGAGAGGGGATGCATAAAGGAGGGTGGAAAGCAGATGTGTGCAGACAATTACTGTCTTAGCTAGTGGAGCGAGGAAAGGATTGATCGTGTATAGTGAGCCAAGTTTTTTATTAACTTTTTTAATAGCTTGATTAATATGCATATCAAACTTGAGGTTATTATCAACTGTTAACATGTAAGTGTTTGGTACAGGGATCTGGGACAATGACAGTGCTATTGTTAGAGTTTATAGTATAGGTTGGAGCAGAGGATTTACAAGTGGGGGAGAAAAGCAGTAGCTTCATTTTGTTAGGATTTAATAGGAGACTGACTACAGAGCCAATTTTTGACAGTATTAAAACACCTTGGGATAGAGTCTGCAGACTTAAAGGGAAGGTGGCAGAGCAAATCAAAGTGGAGTCATCCGCATACTGAATGCAGGTGGCTGTTGGGATGACTGTGTACAGACCCGAGGGTGATAGGTAGAAGGGAAGATAGTTTGTTCTGTCATAGTACAGCCTGTTGTCTACCACTCAGATATGATTTGAACCATTGGATAGCCAGGACATCTAGGGGAATAGATTTAAGTGTGTGTATGACTAGTTGGTGGTTGACCATATTGAAGGCTTTGGAGAGATCAAGAAAGAGGGCAGAAGAAAGCTTATTGTTGTTTCGGTTTTGATTAATAATATTGGAGAAGGAGAGGAGGGCCATGGTTGTGGTTGTACTGTGCAATGGTCTGAAACCATGCTGTGAGTTAGCCAGGAGATTGTGCTGAATGAGATGGTTCAGGAGTTGTTTATGGATGCACTTCTCCATAATTTTAGCCAGGGGTGGCAAATCAGCTATAGGTCTGTAATTTGACAGTTCAGTGGAACTGTCCCCTTTGTGGAGTGGACTAACATGGGATGTCTTCCAGATGGAGGGGATAATGGCTTTTGATATGGTTCTATTGATCAGGATAGAGCTTGGGTATGCTATGGCATCTGCAGCTTTTCGTAGATACTCAGCTGAGAGGTGATCCACTGAAAGGGTGGTAGGTTTTAGTTTCTTGATTAGGGCACAGATAAGTGATGTGGAAACTGGTTGAAAGTTAAAAGGGAGTTGAGAACTAGGTGCGGTGGCGTTAGGACTTTGGCAACTGGGAGATAAGTTGGTTAGCTAGTGACTGGATAGTTTCTGTGAAGAAACTATTAAAGGAATTGGCAACGTCTTCTGAAGGTTTTTGGATGGTAGCCGAGGGGGTAGGAGTTGTGCATTGCTTTGGGTGAATACGTTTATTTATGCCTGCCCAAAACTTTTGTGGATTGTTTTAATGCTTCTGTTGTAAATGGCAGTAAAAGTTTTTTTTTTATCTAGGGTGGTAGATTTTTTAGTGTTGTTCCTTAGTTGTCTAAATCTAAGTTGATCTAAAGGGGATTTTGTGGTACAAGTGGTCCAAGCTTTGTTTTTAAGTAAGATCATCTGTCTGGTTTCTTTTGAGAGCCATGGAGCAACTTTTGCTTTAGTTCTTGGAGAACGTGCAGGTGCATGGGTATTAAGGATGGATAGAACGTGCAGGTGCATGGGTATCAAGGATGGCTAGGAATTTGGTGTTGAAATATAATACAGCTTCTTCAAGTGACAGATGTTTTAGGACTGCCCAATTACATGCTTTGAGTTCATTTTGGAAATTAGCAAGGTTAACGTTTTTGTTGTTTCTAATTGTTTTATAAGTAGGTTGATGGGGGATGTCAGTCTTATGCCTGATTATATAGGTAAGAAAATGGTCACTTATGTCTTCAGGTCAGGTACCAGCCCTATACCGCTGACCACCTTAAAAAACTCCAGCTATACTCTGTCGCATATTGTCTACTCAGAGGCGATCTCTGCTTAACATACAAGGCCATGTCAAACCCAGAGCTGTTGGACATGCTACACTTAAAGAAATCCCAATCCCTCAGAGCCACACACTCCAGGGATCTAAATCTTGTCAACACAATAAACAAAACATGCTGGAGGGATAGGTTCCTGACCCAGAGACCCCCCAGACTCTGGAATAGATTGCCCATACATGTCAAGCAGAGTGCCTCTTTGGCCCTCTGCAAAAGGAACCTTGACGACTGGATGGGAGAAAGGAAATTCATCCTGGGGATCACGTCAGTCACACTGCTAGACAGGAGTCCAGGGAAGTAAATAGTGTGGGAAGAAATAGCCAGGGAATTGTTATGGCTAGACTTGTATAGACCCTAGGGCTGATAGCCTAGTACCAACCTATGAACCTATACATGTGGGGATGGCTATTAATGAGTATCCAATCTTGGATACTATCTTTGTTGTTAGGTTTACTGATCCTAGTAGTGGATCGGAGTAAATCTGTATAGATTTGCATGGATGGTCGGAGATTCTGAGGAACAAATATTCCAGTAGACGTTGAAGTCTCCTAGAACAATGGCTTCTTGAGGGTAGTTACTAGACAGCCAACACAGGATATCTTCTTGGGTGTTTGCATTATTACCAGGGGGGTGGGGAATGTAGACACAGATTATGTTAATACTTTTGTTTTTATTCATTTTAAGCTTGGTAATGAGAATTTCAACATTATCAACACGGGGTGGTTGTGTGGAATCAGAGGTCACATCTAGAGTAGTTTTGTATAGTACAGCTACCCCTCCTCCCTTCCTAGTGGTACGGTCTAACCTTAGTATGTTATAACCTGGGGGTGAAACCTCGTTATCTGCCACTGATGGTTTTAGCCAGGTTTCAGTAAGACAAAATATATCCGGGGAATGTGTATCTAAGTGTGCATGCAGGTGGTGGACCTTATTTAAGCTTCTAATATTTAGGTGACTGACCAGGAGTGAGTCTGAAGGTCTAGTTAAAGTTTGTAAGTTAGTAGGAATAGTAGAATTGGAGCTAGGATCAACTAGCGAGGTTGGGCCAGGGTTTGGATGAATGTCTCCATCCCTTGTGAGGTTGCCATGTAGTCTAATTGTGAGCTTTAGGAATTTAAATATTAGTCTTAGGTAATTCTTGATTTTGGGGTTGATATATCTGGATCTAATGGGTTGGTGATATTTTGTACCCAAGGAGTTAGTCGTAAGGGGGGATTATTAAGTGGTCTAATTTAATTTGTATTATTGGAGTGGTGGTTTGGCTTCTTGGGTAGTGGTAGCCTAATTAGGACAGATTTTCGTAGGTGGTGAGAAGATATGGGGTTATCATCAAGGGTAGTAGGCAGTATAATAGCATTAATTTGAAAGGTTTCACGTCTAATAACAGAGGCATTATCTAGATATTAGCTTTGATTTTTGCCCAACTTGAGTAGGGGGATAATTAGAATAGGTAGGTAGGGAGGGTCCTGATGATGCCTGGAGACTTGTTGATTGTTTCTAAAAAGAGGGAGAGTGGTTTTAGAGCTATAAATTTAGGACTAGTAAGGGCAGCTGGGATTTGGGGCAGGGTGGGGCACGGAGCGAGCCCAAGCACAGCGGGGCTTAACCTGTCCACGAGATTTGTAGGACCTGTATAAGCATGTAAGTACAAAGAAGCTGTTTTTTTTTTTTTTAAATACTATCTTACCCTTATTTTTGCCTTCAGTATACAATTTAATCACTTTTTGCAGCCTTTTCGCACATTAAGCTTTCTTCTGCCAATTTTCTGCTATTTCTGTAGTTTTAGGGCCGCTTAGAAACTTGGATATGTTCACTAGGAAATCCTTAGAGATAGATATGGGAGTAACCCAAATATTTTAGGGTTGATTGTGGGGCTTTGAGGGATTACTGGTAGTGCTGTAGGCCCAGTATGGCTAAACAATATAGTACATACAGACAGGATAAGGTAATATTAACCTTGGCAGATCTTTTCAGAGTCGAGGGACAGTGCAAGAAAGTTTCTAGTTAGGTTTCAGCAGGGGAGGTGTCGTTCTAGCATTCAAGCCTTTCAGGGATCTAGCAGATAGAGGGGGATAGAACCTGATGAAAGATACATAAGTTAGTATATGTGCTAAGTAGAGGGTCCTTCATTCAGTAGAATATAGCACTGTTAACATGTATGTGTATATATGTATATATATATATATATATATATATATATATATATATACACAGGTTCATAGGTTCATAGGTTCGTACTAGGCTATCTGCCCAAGGGCATTTATAAGCCTAGCCCATAGTTATTTGGCTTTCGCCACCCCTTTACTTTGAATAAAACTATGCCTATTATTTTGCTGTGCCTCTGTCAAGCAGTGACACTGAAGTAATCCCTGGGGTATATCTGCGATCCCCCATCCATTGGTCAAGATTCCTCTTGAACAAGGCCAGTGAGGTGCTCTGCCTCACATGTACTGGGATTTTGTTCCACAGCATAGGGAGTCTCTGGGTGATGAATCTGTCCCTCCAGCATGTTCTATTAATAACCGTGTCAAGGTTTAAGTCTCCTGCCCTTGTGGTTCTGAGGGATCTAGATTTTTTGAGGTGAAGCATATTCATCAAATCAGGGTTTGACATGGCCTTATATGTCAGGCACAGGTCACCTCTGAGCAAGCGGTATGAGACTGAATAGAGCTGGAGTTCCTTCAGTCGGGCAGCATAAGACATATTTTTGAGACCCTTTATCCTTTTGGTGAGGAACTTTTGGGGCCTTTCCAGCTGCTGCAGGTGTCGGGTCAGATACATTCCGAATGGGGCATTGTACTCAATCATAGGTCTAATGAGTGATGAGTACAGGGGGACGATGACCTCCCTTGATCTAGATGTGAATCCCTTCATGATCAGGTGGGCAATGTAGAAGGTTTTCCTAACTACTTTAGCAACATGAGTGTCAAACGAAAGGCTACTGTCAACCTGGGTCCCCAGATCCCTGATGACTTCTTCTGTGCACAGTGGATTGCCATATATATTCATATATATATATATATATATATATATATATATATATATATATATATATATATAGATATATATAGATATATATATATATATATATATATATATTCATCTATAAGTGTTAAGAAGTGCAATTCAATGAAATAAATGTAAGAAGAAATGATTCTGTTCTTGGAGACTTGGAATTTCTGCTTTGTCACAGTGATGAATCACCAATCCTCAGCCTGTTAAAAACAAGCACAGCCCCTGCAGACAAAGGGTTTAAATACCAGAAAAGTTGGAAGAATCTAGAAGCTCGAATTACTACCCAATCCTGCTAGCCCCTGCTCTTTCAACCAATCAATCGTGGCAGAGAAGGTCAGGCAACCCTGTTACTCTCGCTAACGGTGAAGACAAGACACTACCAGCAGAAGATGGCTGCCAGAAACACAGGAAACTCAACAAGCCAAACAACCAGGCCTGCATAACAGCAGGCCTCTATCCAGACTATGCTACCCGACTAGAACACAGAAACATCACAAACAAATGCACACATAGAGCACTCACAAACCGAAAATATAACTCTCAGTATGAAAAAGCATTTTAAAGTTAAGTAATTCAATAAAAATGCAATTACAGTACTGAAACACTAACAAGCAATGAAAATACAGTTAAAACAGTATAAAACAGTACAAAAAGCAGTGAAACAGTAAAAAATAGCTTTATAGCAGTGCAAAATGTAGTAGATTAGCTGTATAGCACAACAACTATAAGTGTTAAGAAGTGCAATTCATTGAAATAAATGTAAAAAAAAAACTTATTCTACTCTTGGAGCCTCAGGGAATTTCTGCTTTGTCACAGTGATGAATCACCATTCCTCAGCTTGGTAAAAACAAGCCAAAAATGCATTGAAGTTCCCTGACAGGGAATCAAACCCAGGCTGTGGTGGTGAGAGCACCAAATTCTAACCACTAGACCACCAGGGATCCCCCATTGTAAAAAAAATCGTCAAATATGCATAGTTGGTCAACATACACACAACAGAAACTAATTTGTTCTTACTGGTATGCTAGGGATAAGGAAATCTTACTGGCCTTCTGTGATTTTCTTCCCATATCTTCAGAAACATCACAGGTCCTTTCACTCCCAGTTCTTTTTCTTCTTGTTCCCGTATTTGCCCATCATCTCTATCATCCTATATGGACATCGACTCCTCACTTTTCCATGTTCCAGTTATCTCATTCTTGTCTATACTCATCAGTAGTCCCAACAACTATTTGCTTCATGATGGTATTTTCTGTTGGAAACCAAGTAAAAACAATTGTGATGAGATCATCCAGTCTCTTTCCAGCACCTTTCAAATTCTAAGCTTCCTTGCTTTTGTGCCTATCTAGGGAGGCTGAGTATTTTTTTCCATTTCCATCTGCTTTATCTCTTGGCCCAATTATTTTTCCCAGCTCTCCCTGTGCTTATGATTCACTTGCCCTTTAGACCTATTCCACCGTTTACTACATTTCCTTAATGAAACTTGTTTCCTTCCCATGCTTTCTTCTCATCTCCTGGTCTAGTATGTTCTGCCCTTTTTTCCCTTTGCAACTTACTCCACCTTGCCTTTAGCTCTTTATAATCCCACTCTAAAATTCTGTCTAGCTAATATCCCTTTCTTACTTCTTTCCATGTTTTTATTTACCCCTATTATTAACTGCAACCAGAATTTAACTAGTCTTTGTCCCCCCGATACCATTTTCACTTTGACCATCCTCCTTCCTACCTACTATTGCTATTACTATTTCCCTCCATGTCTCTAATTTTCTTTTCTCCTTCCACATTCTTTCAATAATTTTTTCGGCTTCTGGCATCCATTTTGTATTCCATCTGTTCTTAGGCCCTTCCACTATTAATGTTAAAATCTCTTGCTTGCTCTAGTCCATCTCTCTCTCTTTCAACATTCTTTTCTAGTCTGCATCATATTGCATATCTAGTGGTCTAAAATGCTTGCAACAAAGCATGTCTGCATGGCTTCTTTCAGGTCAGGAATTCTTAATCTTTGCTGCTCTTTTTTCCAGACCATTCTCTCCCAGCTCATCTTCTGGTATTGCCTACCCCAAATAAAAACCTTACACATTTTTCACCTTCTTTAATATTTTGGGCTCTGGGAGATTCAAGAATGCTTGTTTCACATGAATAGATTGCAGAATAATCCAGGTGTGTAGAATTAACACTCTTTGATCCATACCTAGGTTAATTGCATTCCACTTCGGTATCTGCCATTTAACTTTTCATATAAATCTTTCTCATAAGTACTTTCTATGGTATTCTTTACCTCTCTACTCATCCATACTCTCAAATATTGTATTTGCTTCTCCCATTCATTTCCTTCCTCTAGTGTTGCCCTTCCATCCATGTTGTTTTCTCTCTTTACTGCCTGCGTTTTCACTTGTTTATCTTATATCCTGAAAATTTCCCACGCCTTTTTACAATATCCCATAGCACATGCTGACCCTCTTCTATTTTTGTCATGAAAAACAAATCATCATCTGCATATAAAGCTATTTTTTTCTCCTTTTTCCCCCATTTAAAAACCCCTTATAAATTATGATCTTGAGGCTTCCACTAAAGGTTCAATATATAATGTGATAATGTCAGGCGGCACGATGCTAGGGCACTTCTATGGGCTAGGCTTCTAAAGGCTCCAGGGCCATTAGCCTAGCACACACCTATGAATCTATGAATAGTAATGGAAAAAGGGGACATCCTTGTCTCACTTTCCTCTCTATCTTATCTGATAGCCAGGCTCTAACATTGACTCTTGTATTTCCTTCTTCATATAGTCTACTTATCATAGTTATCCATTTTTGTAGAAATCCCCACCCTTTTATCGGTCCAGACTTCTAATACCAACTGACTCTACTGAATGTCTTTTCAGCATCCAGAGAGATTAATGCAAGCTCCTCTTCCTAGTCTTGTGCCTATGTAAAATTAGTAGAGTTTTAATCAAATTATCTGTTGTTCTGTGACCCCCTACAAAACCTAATTATCCTTAATGTTCCTTTTCACAATCATTCTCAATCTATCCACACGGATTTGGATAAACTCTTTGTAATCATGGTTCAGAATACAGCTAGGTCAGTATGATGAGGGCTTCAATGGATCTTTCCCTTCTTTATAGATTATTGCAATTGTTACCTCCATGACTTGGGTAATCTCCTTTCCTTCAAGGATTTCATTAAATGTCTTTTCTCATCTACCCAAGACTTATTTTTTTGTAATTCTCAAGCCTCTTTTGGAGGAAGATCACTGCCTGGTGTCTTATCTTTCATCATTTGCCATACATAGTCCATTTCCTCCCTGCATATCGGCTTAATCAATACTTCTTTCTGCTCTTCTAGCTGTGGACACTCTGGACTAACCCCCTTCTCTTTGTCAATACCCTTCTCAAGCCACCCTTCTCTATACAAGTCCTGGAAAAAATTCTCTAAATTATTCCAATATGTCTTCCAATTCCACTAATGCTTCCTCTTCATTCTCTCGCCCTAACCTATAAATCTCTCTTTCTACCTCTTGTTGCCTCAATCTAAGTTCCACAGCCTTTGTTGCATTTGGATTTGTGATAACGAATGCGTTTTCTACAGAATTTTTTTTCTCCCATACCCTTTCATCATTCATTTTTTGTTTGTAACTTTTGCTTCAACTCCCTTTCCCTTAACCTAAGATTCCCACACCTTCTTTCTATCTGTAACAATGCCAATTCCTTCATCCATTTCTTGCGTTATCTCTGTTAACATTTTCTCTTGAATTTTTTCCTGAAACTTTCTTCTAACTTCTACCTTAACTTTCTCCCATGTTCCACCATCATCCTTCTCCACCCCCATCACTTCCTGCTTAAGTTTTGCTAGTCATTCCCTATCTTTTTCTCTCTCTCCAGTCAATTCATGGGTAGCCAGTATAACATGCCTACTATTGGTTCCTTTTTCTACCTAATTTTAATCCTCAACAGTGCATAATCTGAATATATAATGGGATCTATCATAACTTTCACCATCTGTGCATGTTCTAAGGTGATATATCTTCTATCTATATTTCTCAATAGCAATGTCTGGCAGAATAGAAAGTATAAATCCCACTTTTTTTTTCACATTCATTCTAGTCCAGTCAACCATCCTAACTGACATTAATGGATCCCCTAAAAATCTTCCTTCTTTCGTAATCCTTTCACTTCTTGGGGGTTTATACACTTAATCTTGTTGTGTAGTAAGATTCCAGTTTCCAATATATATTACCATTCCTTCCTGAAATATACTAATCTCTGCTAATGTGCTTCTCAAATTTCATATGCCTGTAGCTGGTGGTATACTGTACAACTATTATTTTTAGCCCTTCTGTTCTTCCTTTTACTCCTGCAGACCTTACCATATTATTGTCTATCATCCTTATTAGCTCTAGTGACCAGCTTTTTCTCAACAAAATTGCTACTCCCCTTTTTTTTTTCATTTTCCCAGACCACAGCTGTTACCAATTTATATCCCTTCCAAAAGCTAATCTTAACAGTGTCCATCCTGCTGAGACTTAATATTTGTTCTCTTAATCTCTTTCCATACATTCTTTCCATTACAATTGTTCTTGTTCTTCATTTTCTTAGCCATACCATTCCCAAGTCCCCCCCCTCTAAATTTTTTGTTTCTGTAAATTAGAGTATACACTCTCATTTTTGGATGCATTCGCACCCCCCCCCACTTACCCACCTGAACTTTATACAAGTCTATGTACAACACTTTCTACTACAGAGCATCTACCGCTTTGTATGGATCAGCTCAAAACAAAAAACAATACTACTGTAATTTACAGACAGTAAATCAAAATAACCCTCAGAAGTTTTGGGCAGGTTTAAATAATCTACTACATCCTGGACAAACTTCAACCCCAATCCCTGCTGCTACTATTGATAAAACCCCTGAAGATGTTTCTGATAGTTTTAACCAATTCTTTACTGAGACAATTCAAGCCCTAGCTAGCCAACTACCTCCTAGCACCCCTGGTCCTGAAAAGTAGCACCCCTAGAAACCTACTCGCGTTCAGCTTCCAACCAGTCACCACTTCACTTATCCATACCTTGATCAAAAAATTAAAACCCACTACACTTTCTGCTGATCAACTCCCTGCCGAGTACCTACAAAAATCAGCTGATGCTATTGCTTACCCCGTCTCAATACTAATCAATCGAACCATAGTAGAAGCTAAAATTCTCATCATCTGGAAAATATCCTATGTAATCCCACTTCACAAAGGAGGCAGCTCTACTGAATTCTCCAATTATAGGCCAATAGCTATACTCTCTCCACTTGCAAAGATTATGGAAAAATGTATTCATAGACAACTCATGCAACACCTAATCCAAAATTGCCTTATGGCAGACACTCAGCATGGCTTCCGTCCTCATCACAGTACTACTTCAGCCCTCCTAGCCTTTACTAACACCATAAACAATAATCGCAACAATAATTATATATCCTCAGCCCTCTTTTTGGATCTTTCCAAGGCATTCGATATGGTTGATCACCAACTTTTAATCCACACCCTGCAAACATTCTGTCTAGAAACTGGAGCCCTCCAATGGCTTCAATCCTACCTGAATGGTCGACAGCAGGCTGTCCTCTGGCAGAACAAACTCTCTAACCTTCTACCTAACACCCTTGGAGTACCACAAGGCTCTATACTAGGGCCCTTGCTGTTCTTCATCTTCATTAATGACCTTTATACTGTCATCCCAAAAGTCAGCTGTATCCAATATGCTGATGACTCTACTCAGATTTACTCAGCCACATCTCCAGTAGAGTTATGGTCAGCTACCCAGACCACCTTTAATACAATATAAAACTGGCTTTATGAACATCGCCTGATCCTAAATACCAAAAAAACTAAAATGCTGTTATTTTCACCAACACGTAGGTCTACCACTTTCACCTTTACCATAAAATCAAATGATGGCACAATAATCTCCCCTGACCCATCTACAAAACTATTAGGTGTCATCATAGACAATAATCTAAAATTTGACCTACATGTTAACCAAACTATCAAAACCATCAATAAAAAACTAGGGTCACTTTACAGAATAAAAGCCTTCCTAACCCCTCCAGCTAAAATCACCATAGCTCGCTCTCACCTTCTTTCAACCCTTCTGTATGCATCCCCTCTACTCTCAAATTTAAACAAGACTGTCCTTAACAAACTCAATTTGCTACAACCACATTGCCAGATTTGCCACTGGGCTGCCTTTTAGGACACATCACTGCATCAATCTAAATCAGCTTGGGTGGCTTGAACTACCCAGCCTAATCCAGTATAACCAACTGATTATGACCTATAAAATCCTCTATAATCCGGACAATACTTCTGCACTTAAAAATATTATCACCCCCTATAACAATCCTAGACCACTTCGATCCTCTAACAAACTACTAATTCAGACTAGCAAAATTAATAACACAGCCGGTGATTCTCTCTTTGCAAACTCTATAAGTAGATCCTGGAACTCACTTCCAGCTGATATTACCTTACTTTCCACCTTAGGTCAATTTAAAACTAGATTCAATGTATCAAGCCTGGCTAACTCTCTCTAGAATGTGTAAAAATCTGTTAACCAGTTTACTGTGTAATTTAATTTAATCCTGACTTGTGCTCAGGATTAACTGTAACCTGTGGAACTTGTTTAACTTGCTTACTTATGTAATCTCAGTAAATAGTCTGTTTGTAATATGTAATGCTGGTATTATGTAATGCTGTATCTGCTTACCCTTGGAGCTTTTCTCCCCGGGCCTCCGCTGAAAATGGACATGCATCCAGTCAGACTATCTCGGTCAACAAATGTAAAATAAATAAAAATAAAATAAGACAGTTGTACAAAAAAAAAAAAGGTGGAAGCACTGTGGTTAAAATCGATTTATTGCAAAAGGTTAGGCAATCCAAGTGAATGCCAAACCACATAAACCAACTGCCAAATACCAATATAGTTAAGCGCTTTTTGTTTTGTATTTAGTACAGAAATACTTTTTCAGAACCAAATATTATGTCACAATAAGCCTTTAAATACTGTCAATAAAAATTGATGCCAGCAAATTCTTGAATGAAAAAACACAATAAATTGAAACATGGCACAGAAAACAAATATCCATGATGACATTGCAATAAATAACATCATAAAAAATCAATTACTGATAGAGACTTGTCTGTTAGTCCCAGGGTGGTAGTTGCATCCAATTTTAGTTGCCCAAAAAGTTTCTTGTATTCCAGCTTTGTTTCCCAACCACCACTCCTGGGATCAGTGGTCAAAATTTCCAAAATCAAACTTAATAAAAATTCCCACAACTCTCAAAATGTTTAGCTACTGCATTATTCAAATTCTTCCTTCTAATATCACAGCAATGCTCATACATTTGCTTTCACAATGCCCTTTCTGTTTTTGCTATTTAAAAACTGGGGCATGTATTACACGTTGCCATGCACACTAACCATTTACTTCCACAGTTACCCTTCTGTAACACTACTATAGTATTTGTTGCATTCGCTAATTTCACATATTCACTCACCAGTATATATTGACACACTGACTACAATTTCCACAATTATTTGTTCTCTTCAAATTTATCGGTTCTTTGTTTTGAAACAAGCCTTTCAAATTACGAGTAGTCTTATACACAAACTTTGATTGCTTCCCTAATAATTCATACATAGCTTCATTCACTCTATAAAGATGTGTGTTACAATCACACTTCTGAGTCTATTAAATCTTACCAGAGATGGGGTGATAGAAATGATCAGTTACTCAGATATTCGCAAAAAGTATTGGCGTTTTCCCCTTTTGAAAGTCCCTCTGTTTTCCTCCATGATTTTGTCTTTGCTCTTGACCCAGTCTCTCACGCTCTTTGCTCTTCTAAACATGGAAGAGGGCCTGGATTCAAGTAGGTTTTCTAGCTATTTGTTCTCAGAAATGAGCAGCCACTTGTCTGTAATTACTTTACGGACTTTGAGTCAGTGGTGAATGTTAATGCTGTGCTTTTTTTTGCCTTTTCATCATTTCTGTCTATATATCTGTATCTAACGTCCCTAGCACTCCTACCTGGTACAGTTCAGTTGCTGAGTAACCCCACGTTATGACTTACTGTCACATTCACCATAGCTCAACATGTGTCTGGATTACTGAATCTGCTGATGAGTGCAAACTCAGTGATATAGTCACACTGCCACCTATGCAGTTTATAACAGGAAGAGCTGGACAGTAAATACCCTTAGTATGATGATAGTAATCTCTCTCTCTTTGCTCTGATATGGACATGCAGCATGGTCACATTTAGAGAGAAAGCTGGGATTTGTCTACAGACTAGAACGACTTCTTCAATGAGACCTAGGGATATTGGTGGACAATGGATTTAACTTTAAATGAGGCATGGCCTCAGTGGTCATACGAGCTCATAGAGTTGCTCACAAGATGTAGATGATCATATCTAGTCAAACCAGAGAGGATGTCATCCCCTGTTATAATGCACATTACAGAATATCCCCATCAAAGAGTAGAGCTATATCTTTTTGCAACTTTAGCACTAAACATTTGATTTGCTTTGAAGTACAGGAATTCTGGATAACTGAATTACTCAGGCTGTAAAACAACTGCAGCTCAGAAATGCATGAGAAGCAGTTACCCTTCTCTGTAGTATGTAGGACCCAGATGACTGAGGTCTGCTATACTTTCAGGCAGTAGGATCCCACCTTGTTTGATTGTCTGCTATGAAGTACAGCATTTGGAACAAGCCCTAGGTCAGGTAGTCGCACATTTAAAATTAACATTAATACTACTAAAGGAACGGGATATGTACTGCATAATGACTGACCCTACTTTGGAGTGGCCTTCCAAAGAGGGCTATACAAAGCAGCTCACTGACCAGCTTCAAAAATAAACCAGTGACTATAGCTGTTTAGCACAATGAAACACTGAGGTTAGAATCATCATATCTGCTGTTCTGACAATGCATATCAATACATAGCATGACTGGGCTGAAGGGTGCAATTGTCCTGGGTGTAAAGTGTTAGGGGGCACAATCGAAAGTTCCTGTATTAAACTGAAATGTCAACATGAGTTCCAGTTTTTTTTACCTCTTCAGTTGAAGGGCTGAGCTGATGGGGGCCAAAGATCTGTGTAGGAAACAGATTGGTACAAAAGTACCCAAGGTATTCCTAAGTACCCTAGTATTAAGGTACCAATCTGCTTTCTATAATAAAAGCAGAAAGTCATTTTTTTTGTTTTGTTTTTCACTTCTTGAAGAGCAGAAGGGATGGGGGCTGTCTGGGGGATTTGCACCAGGCACCGTCTCCCCTAAACCTTCATACCATTTACTGCCTAAACATATTAACTTTTTAATACTGCGCAATTCTTGGGATAAGGCAACACTTCCTCCATGATCTTATTGAATAAACTGCAGATTCTTCAACTAAACATAGGAACTGATTAAAAAAAATGACTACTCCTGTTTCTTTTAACTATGGTGCAATATTCACTAAGTATGCCAATATACCAGGTGAATACATGATTCTGAGAGATACTTACCAAATAGCAGCAGGCAAGCTTTCTGAATGCTAGCTGATTTTAAGTTGAACACTACAACATACAAGAATATATGCTCGCCTGTTGAATGCTGAATATATAAACATATATACTCAAGAACCTTAGGAGCATCACAAGCAGCCTTTGTCATTACAAAGACAGACTTCAGGCTGAAAATCAAGATATTTATACATTTCAATCATTCAGACTTTGACAGCATAAAGGTGGTGCTAAACCGCTAGTAATACTGTGACAGCAAGGACTGGGAACAGAAAGAAAAATCAATTTTGTGAGCATTGTGAAATAAAATTTTGGTTTGACAGAACTTTTATCCTGTGTTTTTAGAGATAAGTGCCAATGATATCTTGCACACCGTGCTGTGACACACAAAGACTTTCTAGAGCCCTGAGAAACCATTTTGCTACAGCTTCTACTCCTCCTAAATAATAATACTGTGTCTTAAATTCCTGGAGCAAGGAAACCTCCCAGGTCCCTGGTTTTCTTTTGTTGGAAAAATTCCTGCTTAGCAATGCAGAGGCACAATTCACAGGTAGAATCTTGAAGGCCAAAAGAATGACAGATGAAAAAATAAATACAAATTACTCCATGTAGACAGCACAAAACCTCAGAACTATGCAGGGTCAAACACGGAAGGTATGTAGCTTGAGATATGATACAACTTTTCATTTTTTCCCTGAAGTTTTGAATGTATTTTACACTCTAGTGCCATGATTAAAAGAATTGACAAGTTGAGAAGTCCAATATAACATTATAACTATGTACACAAATCTTTTACCTTTTAATACACTACGTAAGTATAAGAAGCCCACAAACCGTAAAACATGCAATTGTTGCACACAAAGTAAAAGCATGCATTTGATATGAGAGTGTTTGTGTGTGTGTGTGTGTGTGTGTGTGTGTGCGCGTGCGCGTGTCTATAAAATTTTGCACATGTGTTAGCGTTCCAGCACCCCTTTCATCCTAAATAAGGTAAAGATTTATTAAAGGTTAAAAGAATCAATGCATACCTATTAGGATGAGATGTGGGTAGCATAAACTGGAAGTTAATGATACATGTTCCATCCTGAAGCTGATGATGTTGCAAGCTATTTAGTTCATACGCAATATATGCTCTCCTTACATACACCTGTCAATAATGAAAGAAAAGTTTGATCATGCCATTTCTGAGGAATTAACCATAAAACTTTAATAAAAATAAACAAGGCTTATATAGCCTTTTTGCTACACCATAGCTTGCAAATACAACCAGGCCCTGCTTTACATTTGTTTATGTTTTTTATTGAATTAATCCCAGTAGGCACCGACTACTTTCTGGGTAGAGTTACTCTGGTATTCACAATAACTAGGAATAATTTGGTCAAGGCACTGGCAACCTCCCTGTCTCTTTTCAATAAATACCTTGGTATCTTTTACAACCACCTGAGCTACCACCAACTCAGGCAGATGGGACCTTTTTCTTCCAGTCTCTCAAAGTTAATGTACTTTACAGTTTGAGGCCATGCAAATAACACTATTTCAAGTTCATTTCTAGGTACAATACAGAAGAATGTCATGCATATATGGTGTGCATTTATACAGAAGGCGAATTACATTAGCAGCACTGTAGCATGGTAAACATGCAATGACAGTAGCAGCCAAAAGTATACTCAACTTTTAACCTCTGAAGTTATGCATAGATTGGCTTACTATTCTAAAATTTACTAGGGTTCATATTTAGAAAATGTCTTAAAAATCTCTGTATATAAAGCTCTTAATTACTTAATTATTTAGCATTGTCATTATCTGCTAAAAGTATCTTACAGGATTTTCACATAATGCAAGGAAGGTAAAGGCTTCTCTGTAGACCTCTTTATTGTATGAATTGGAGTTACAACTATGAAGAATAGTTCTATCAACAATCAAAAGTCTAAAAAAAACAAAAACAAAAACAATACAAGGACTGGATAGAAATGAAAGGCTGCAAGGCTTAAGTTTGTTACTACAACAACCCAGGACACAACAAATATGTATATCTGTATATATATGTATATAGAGCAGGCTTTGTGACCAACAGTACTGTATATGCCTTCAGTATCTTAAAAATGCTCGAAAAGCAACATCATCATTCAGTTCGCAAGAGCAATAAGATGGGAGTAGCTTGAAGATGGATTACCATCTTGCTAACACCAGCCTACAAACCTGCACTGATAGAAGAAACAAATTAGGGTATGGCCAAAGGGAGGCACGGAGGCCCTCCAAGACCGCTTTGAAAGAACAAACTGGAATATGTTCAAGGAGGCAGCCAAGGTAAATCAGCATCTGAACATAGATGAATGCACAGAGATTGTGATGTCATACATTTCAAACTATGTTGATGAAGTAACAAGTGCTAAGAGCATCACTATCAGAGCTAACCACACAGCCCCCCCCCCCCCAAGGTAAATGGGCTTCTGAAGGCGAGAAATGCAGCTTACAGGGCTAAGGACAAAGCAGCCCTAAGGGAAGCAAGATACAACTGAGGAGAGGTATAAAGGAGGCAAAGAGGGAGTACAGCAGAAGGGCGCCCCTTTGACGACATGAGGGATGCAAGGAGATTATGGCAAGGTATACAGATCACCGACTACAAAACCAGGTCAGCACAGTGTGAGAACAGCGTTGAATCCCTGGACAGTTTGAATACCTTCTTTGGAAGATTTGAGCAGAGAAACAGCAGGTTGGCACTAAAGCTAACCACTGATGAGAAGGATGCTGTGCTCAAACTCAGTACAGAAAAGGTAAGAAGAGAGCTAAGGAAGGTGAACCCCAGGAAGGCTGCTGGCCCAGACAACATCCTGGGTAAGGTGTTAAAAGGCTGTGCTGATCAACTGTGCACAGTACTCACAGAGATATTTAACACCTCTCTTGCCATTGCGAAAGTGCCCTCATGCTACAAGGAAACGATCATTATTCCATTGCCTAAGAAAACCTCCCCCTCCAGCTTTAACAGCTACAGATCAGTCCCTCTGACATCTACTGTTAGGAAATGTTTTGAGTGGCTGATCAAAAAGCATTTGTCATTGGGCCTATCTCCTGCTTTTCACCCTTTGCAGTCTTACAGAGCTAAAAGATCCACAGCTGATGCCATATCATTAGGGCTACACAGCTCTCTCTCTAATATCTAGAGGGCAATGACAACTATGTGAGGATGCTGTTCTTAGATTTCAGCTCAGCGTTTAATGTGGTGGTACCAATGCAGCTGACAGAAAAAGTGGCATATATAGGAGTCAGTAAACATCTCTGTAACTGGATCCTGGACTTCCTGATTGAGAGGCCAAAGCGAGTGAGTTTGGGTAAGAACACATCAAAGTGTGTCAAGATTAATACCAGGGTACCACAGAGATGTATTCTCAAGTCCACTGTTACTATCATGACCCACAACTGCTGTGCTAAGCAGAAGTCCAACAATGTCATCAAGTTTGCTGATGGTACCACAGTTGTGGAGCTCATCACAAAGGTGGATGAAAGGCCATACATAGAGGAGGTGTCATCTCTGATCAGTTGGTGTGTCGGAAACAACCCTCAACTGAATGTTTGAAGACCAAAGAGATTATCATCAACTTCAGGAAAAAGAAAATCCTTCCATCGCTCATGATCAATGATCAATGATCATAATCAATGAAGATGATGATGAGTGTGTGCAGAGGGTTAAGTATACGAAATTCCTAGGTCTGCACATATGAGGGGATCTCTCGTGGTTGAGTAACACCAGCCAGCTGGCCAAGAAAGTGCACCAAAGCCTCCATTTTTAAGAAGGCTGAAGAAAGCTAAGCTCCTGCCTCATATCCTTCTACAGAGGTGCTATTGAGAGTATCTTCACCAGCAACTTCACAGTTTGGTTTAGAAGTTGTACAGCTACAGAAAGGAAGGCACTACAGAGAGTGGTGAGGGTCACAGAGAAGGCAACAATTGCCAGTCTTCCATGGATACAACTTTACTCTGCAAGAAGCATCAGAAGGGACAGCAAAATAATACAGGACACCACACATCCAGTGCATGAACTGTTCAAGCATCTGGCATCAGGTAGAAGATATCACACCATTCACTACAGGACTACCAGATTCAACAAAAGTTTCTACCTAACAGTGGTCAGACTTCTAAACTTGGGCATAAGTCCCAGAGATACGGACATTAACTTAGTCAGTTTTTCTTTTATTTTCACAAATACCTATAGTCTGTTGTACAATATATACCATACGAATTTAAAGTAAATGCAATATTTACTTATATTTTCCCAAGACAGTTTAGCCAATATGCGATCTGTAATGTGACTTTATTTAAATGGGACAGTTGTTATAACTTAGGGGATGGTATACTTATTTCTGTATTCAAGTGTTGGTATTTTTATGCTGTTTTATATGGGTACTGGGAGGAGGATTGTATATGTTAATTGTGCTCATTCCTTACTTGTTTGTGTTGTTTTACTTCTGTTTGTAACCTCAGGAAGGAGCTGATGCACAGAATTTCATTTAGGCTACACATGTATGGTCGTAAATGACAAAATTTACTTTGAATCTTTTTAAAAGAGCTAATTGGGTTATTATTACAAAGGTTCCACATTAGAAGCCTATCATATAAGCTCTTAATGTCTTCCTGCCATGACAAGGGAGACTCCTTACCACACCTGATCTTCTCTCAGTAGAGAGCCCACTGCAGTAGCTCACTGTTGGGATTTCCTCTCCTGAAATCCTGATACCAAAATTCATGCTTTCTCTATCTCCTGCTCTTTGTGACACACGAATGTCCTGCCAGTGCATGCTGTGATGTTATTTACCAAGGTAGAAAGATGAGCCTAGCCCCTAAATATCCAATACCACACCTAAAAGACAAAAGAATAAAAAATTATACACTTGCAAGACTTCGGGGGGGGGGGGCATAAAGGTGTGAATAAAAGGCCTAACCACTGCAAGGAGTGATAGTAGGGTACCACCCATCCACTGCAGAGGGACCCACAACAGAGCAACTGATATGATGAGAACATATTTGCTACATCTAATGTACTGTGTTCTCTACAGGAGATCACTACTGGGAACAGTCCCCAAGCAGTACCTGACATGTATGGGGGGAGGTGATAAAACAAATCACTGCAATTCCCTTATTAAAGATGGTTTATCAAATCCTAACACATGGACAATATGCAGGAGATACATGAATGGCAGCATACAGACATGATACTACACAGACTGCACTTTTTATTTGTTGGAAATAAAACAAACTTCAGGACTTGATTAAGCAAATGGGAGTTCATTTTAATAGAGGTGACAGATATGTGAAAGCTTTGCAGATTTATAACGTAAAGCCAACTTGTTGAAAATAGGCCTGCACTGGTGGCATGTGGAATAAAGCCTTAGCAATGCGCCAGGAGACAAGAGTTTGATTAGTGGATCCATTGATGAAGACGGTGAGGACTGGTCTGGCTATCGGGGGGGGGGGGGTTATACAAAGCTCTTGCTTACAGAGGTAAGAGTTTTGGTAAAATTCATTGGGCTGGATATGGTGAAGAGCTAAGGAGGCAGGCTGCTCCAACAGCCTGGGGCTGACACATTAGGACTCAACTCCTCCTCATTGATGTCAGTATGCTAGTAGGGCTTAGGCCAAGCAAAAAGCTTCATCATGGATCTGCAGTACGATGGTTGCCTCCTGTTCCATCCTGCTCTACAGTACCGGTAGTGCATCCCCCCATAGCCTGCCATAGACAAGGGCCTCTAGGGGCAGATGCATCCTCAGTAGGGGAACCCTTCCAATATGGGACACACTGGGATGTCACTGAGCCATTTGGAGTTGTAAGGTTAGGGAGCTGGGAGCAGAAACAGAATCCATAGGACATTTATTTGAAACACAGAATAACGCAACATGATAAATGGTGAAAGTTGCATAATTCAGCTTATGCAAAATTCATTACCTGCATATCCTGATTTACCACCAGCCAGAAACATACAACAGAAGTGCTAGTAGAGAGGGTTTTAACAGCATTAGCTAATAAGTACCGTACAATCTGGTGGTACAAAATGGTACAGTTATTAACGCAAATAAAGAAAACATGCTTCACAACAGTAAAGTCTTCTCTACCCATAGCAAAGATGAACAAATGGTGCATTTTCCAAAACATGCATACCTGGCTTCAGGTAAAGCTTGTGCCTATATTTGTTGTTTATTTATTTATTGCATTTGTTGACCAGGATGTCTAACTAGGCATAAAACTAACTTTCAGCAGAGGTCAGAGGAGAAAAGCTCCATAAAAATATTAAAGGACACTTCTTTCGCCACCATGATTAAATATTTTAAAATCATGTTTGGCAAGAAATACTGGACATCCATCCTTAGGAAGGGCTAAATAAGGTTCCCAGTGATTAAAATCCTGAAACACAAGTGGCCTACAGCATACACAGCAACCACCAAGAAAAGCAATGTCCAGTGGATGAACTTTAGCTCAATCAAGTCAGAATGCAGGAAAGGCTACCTGTCAGTAAAAGTTCAAGTGTTTTCCAAAAGGAGGGATAAGATGGAGAACCCTTAAAAAGAAGCTACCAGACAAGCCTGTACTGGGATCAGTTCTACTGTTCTACAATCCACAAAGTTGTAATTAACTGCAATGGTGGAAACAAGCACCCTGATAAACATTTAATCATGGGCCACAGAGCTCTGTGAAATCAATCACTGAGTTAGACAAGATAACTGCTACTCGGACAACTCAAGTCTGATAAGGGAAAGGCTTTGCCATAGCTTCATTCTCTGCTAAAACCACTGACAGAATGTCTGGAAATATCAGGAGATCCACTGGAATAGTCATACCAAGGCATACAGGTGTTGCAGCAGCCAAAGGGGACTCCTCTACCTTCAAATGGGATGGGCTTCTAAACCATCAGGGAACGAGAGTCTGAAACTGTAACCTTCTTGGTCATTAAAGAATTAGTCCTCACCTTTCTTGTCTAACTTTGGTAAAAGGTGTAAAAAGTACAGCTGTGTACACGTACCATAAATATAGATGTTAGAGTGTATTCACTGTTGCAGTCATCACCTGTGGGTTATCCCTGCTGTGGTAGCCCTCGGCCAGCCCAAATGCCAGAGTCAGTGTTTTTCTGCGTCGGCTGCTGGTGCTTGTTGACTGACGTCAGGTCGTCAGTGCTATAAAGGAAGGCAGCCAACGCCATTACATCAGTTTTTCTTGTCCTAACCAGTCAGAAGCCCAAGAAAATATGGTAAAGTGGTCCTAGTGGCTAAAAGCGACCATAAAAAGCTTATGTCTCCCTAAGGAAAGAGGATTATAAGGGGAAAGGAGGGTGGAAAACCAGGACTGCAACAGTGAATACACTTGAACATCTACATTTATGGAAAGTGTACACAACTGCACTTATGTTCTGTGTGTTTCACTGTTGCAGTCCTCACCTGTGCGAGGATTCCCAAAGCTGAGGAGAGGGGTGGAAGGATTAAGTTAGAGTCCTAGGCATAGGTAAGCATGCCCTGCAAAACTGCAGAGGCAAACCCTGCCCTAGCCTTAGAGAAAAGAGGTAAGTGGTAATGCTTTGTAAAGGTATAAAGAGAGGTCCAGGTGGCAGCTTCCAAGATGTCCCTGGTGGGAATTCCTCTGAGGAATGCTGTGGAAGTGGAGGCAGCACTAGGGGAATGGGTATGAATAGACTTAGGGGGATGGTTTCCCATGAAACCTGTAACAGAAATGGATACACTGTGATATCCATTTAGAAATGGTTTGCTTGGAAATGGGCTTCCCCTCTGCCCCTGGGGCAAAGCTGACAAGAAGTTGGTCTGTTTTCCTGAAGGGTTTAGTATGGTCCAGGTAGTATCTGAGCTGTCTGTGTATGTCTAGTGAGTGCAGAATTCTTTCCCCTTGTTTTGAGGGTTAGGGAATAAGGTAGGTAGATGTATGGCCTGGTTGAGAGTCACATTAGATACCATCTTAGGCATAAAGGAAGGGTTAGTCCTCAGGGAGACCCTGTCTGCATGGAAAATTATGAAGGGTTCAATGGCCATCAGTGCCTGAAGTTCTAAAACCCTTCTGGCTGAGGTGATAGCTAGTAGGAAAGCAGTCTTCCAGGAGAGGTATTTCAGTTCTGTTGAAGCAGCAAGTTTGAAGGGTGGTAAGGTTAGTTTTTCCAAAATATAATTCAGGTCCCAGGCTGGCGTGGGTGGCCTTCTGGGAGGTCTGACATTAGAAGCCCCTCTGAGGAATTATTTAATCAAAGGATGTGAGAACAGGGGCTGGTCTGTGCTGAAATGCCTCAGGAATGGATTTTAATAGAAGAAAAGGAGAGGCCACTATTGAGCAACTCTGCTAGATAGTCCAGGATAAGAGGGATGGAAGGTTGTGAGGAACTGCCCCCTCTGGACTGGATACAGGAACAGAATCTTTTCCATTTCCCCGCATAAGATTTTCTGGTGCTGGGCCTTTTGGCCTCTGTGATAATGTCTAGGACCTGTTTGTTTAACAGGGGCCACTTGTTTGCTTTTAGAGTATTAGCCATGCTGACAGTTTTGAGAGTCTGCAAGTCTGGGTACAGCATCCCCCCCACATGAGTCAAGAGATCTGAGGTCAGGGGAAGCTGTTTGGGAGGCTGTGATGTCAGGCTGCACAGTAAGGGGTACCAATGTTGTCTGGGCCAATCTGGAGCAATGAGGAATGCCTTTGGTCTCTCTTCCCTTATCTTGATCAGTACCTTGGGAATAAGAGGCAGAGGAGGGAATGTATACACAAGGAGGGAGTTCCAGGGGAAGGTCAAGGCATCCAGTTTCCACGCTAGGTGGTGATACTCCCTGGTACAGAATTTTTCTAGCTGGTGGTTGAGGTGCAAAGCAAAGAGATCCACCTCCAGAGTTCCCCACTCCTGAGTGACTTGCAAAAAGATTTTTCTGTGGAGCTGCCATTCATGGGGGTCCAGTAAGTTTCTGCTTAAGTGGTCTGCCAGGGTGTTGTTGATCCCTGGTTGGCATTGGGCTATTAGGTGTAATCCCATGGAGGAGGCTGCCAGCCAGAGGTTCATGGCTAGCCTGCACAAAGGGTAAGATTGAGTCCCTCCCTGTTTGTTGATGTATCACATTATTGTGGTGTTGCCTGTTTTGGTAAAGAGAACCTCTGGCTTGAGGTGAGGTTTGAAGGATGTCAGACCCTTTTGTACTGCCATCATTTCCTTTTGGTTGATGTATAATGGGAGGTGATGGGCATTTCAAAGACCTTGGATGCACCTACCTGCTAGATGAGCACTCCAAGCAATGTCTGAGGCGTCGATGGTGATGGCCTGCCTGGTAGGGTGGAGGATGAAGGCAAGACCCTTGTTCATGGCACAGGCCCCTGCCCACCAGAGAAACTTGGAGAACTGACAACTTGCTTAGCGGTAGCGTCATTGGAATGTTTAGCCTTGTGTGGTCTGTCTCTATCTTTATCTCTGTTTTTTCGGAATGTCTATAGATTGTTGGTTGATGGATGCCATCCTTGAATGTGAAGATGGAAGACAAAAATACTTGTCTACAATAAGAGCTCTACGATGAATGCTTCTCACGTTAAAGAGAGCACAAAATCGGTAATGGGGGAAGACGCGGTCTGGGCCTAATCAAGTGACACAGTATGAATGGAAGTCTCGGTGTGGGATCTGCTTTCCACAGGGGAGACAATTGTTAACTTTTTCAAACATCGGTTAGTGCAAGAAAAAGGGATCCCCAATGGGGTACTTAGCTTTAGACATTTTCAGCTGTAATTCGAGCTCTGGTAGTGACCGACTGGCACACTTGTGAACTGCTTCTGCTACAGGCTCCACGGCAAGAAAGACTGATGTAATGGTGTCAGTTACCTTGCTTTATAGCACTGACAATCTGAAATCAGTCAACAAGTGTCAGAAGCCAATGCAGAAAAACATTGACTGCGGTATTCGGGCCTGCCGAGGGCTACTACAGCAGGGATAACCCACAGGTGATGACTAACAGTGAAACAAAGAACATCGGGCAAAGCTAGTTCCCTTTTTCTGCAGAACAGAGAAGAACTGAAGAATGACTTTCTCTGCACTGGTAAACTCCAGAAGACCTTGGCCAAAGATCTACAACAGGGCTAAGAACAACTTTTAAGGAAACATACCAGAGCATTAACTTTACATGGGATAAGAAAGGGTGCAAGAATGATGAATATGGTATATTGCTGAATGCCAGACCTGTCTCTCTTCCACACAGTGGAGTATGGATGTGTGTCACCCTGTTTACATATTGCACTACAGCCTGACTGCCTGATCTGACTGAGGAGGATGGGGATAAGGTTTCAATTCCCTTTTAGAGACTCCAAGGCCACTAATACTCTGAAATAAAGAAAAATGATCAGCTGTCAGGAAACTCTAGATACTTTTCTTAAGGAAGGAAAAGATCACAATAGAGATGGCCTGCCAGACTACAGCCCAGTAAAAAGGGGTCTGATACCATCAGGAAGTCTGTGTGTGAAAAACTCTGCAACCACTGCCACTTGTATGCTGAAACACTCTGATTTGAAGATGTTTGATTGAGATGGTAAAGACAGTGGCCAATGTTAGGCCGAAAAGATGGAGCAGAATTTGGATCTCTACTCCCTTAGTGTCCTCAAGATACCACAGCCATGACGTCTTAATCTCTCTTTCTACAGGACAAACTAGAGAGTATAAAGATTCACCCTTATGAAGGCAATCTAGGAAATAGTTTTATAGTGATCCCAGCACCTGCAATGACACATGTACTAAGAAAAGGACAGCTACAAAGAGTCCCTTAATGTGACTCACCAGTAATTAGTTATTGATGCCAGACAACAGAGCCCTATCTTATGCATGACCTCTGCCATCATCTCAGGCATCCTATTAGACTTGGTAGACATAGTAGTGTAGGGGAAAGATCAAATTGAAGCACTTTGCAGAGAAAGTGTTATTGTCTCAAAAAAAAAATCCCTTGTACGGATCTCAGACAATAATGTGCCAAAACAATTCTATCAGTTCTAGCTACAACAGAAGCATCCTGCAGAAGCAGAGGCGTGCAATCATAACCTCTGAGTCACCATCCAGACATACTGGAATGTAATAAATGAAGTCATTGAAGCCTAGAATGGGACAGAAGTCTCCTGCCCACTCTAGAGTAAGACACAGTAATAAATCGCTCTTCCAATTTTCAAATGTAAGAAATACTGTGTGTCTAGAGCCCCTTGGAGGACTACAGCTCTTCTAAAGGTGCTTTTGAGAGGGACGACTGCAAGAGTCAAAGCCACTGCCATTTCAAGCCACATCTAGGACCAACTGTCTCTGGTGATGACTCTCCAAAGTAGGGCAAACTGAGAACGCAGCTCGCATTTGCACAGAAGCATCAGAGCATTATTAAGAGGATGGGAGTTGGTTTGAACAGTTTCCTCATCCTGAAAGAAGACTTCTTTCTGGAGAAGGCTGTCCTAGAAGATGAGAAGGAGATATGGGGAGAGTGGAGTGACACCATAGATACAGTATACAGTGCTTAATGCCTACTTGCTTAACTGTAGGTTTTCTATTGGGAGCTGTGAATCCTTCCTTAAAAGGATCTCTCCCTAGATGGAGATATCCAGAATGGTCATCCTTAATGAAGGAAAGGATCATCTGCACTCTGCATGAAAACAGGTATAGCAACCCCAGAGCAGCATCAGCGCACTCAGAGTTACAGAGGGCTATATATGGAAATCCACTGAAAAAGTCTTATGAGTATGAACGGAAGATTCCTTCAGTGTAAAAGTGGTCCTGCTACCTTCTTTTCACCATCATCCATAAGAAAAGCCTGGAACTGTGACAGTGAGACTCACTATTAAGGTACTCCAACACAGTCTTGTCCACCCTGACCAAAGTCTTGAATTCTTCCATCAGGAGGTAAAGTAGACACTCTATGACATATACTAGACTTCAGATATTACACAGGAATCAGTCTTGGGATACTTGATAAGCACATCACATCACTCCATTGCCAGAGCCTGAAGATGGCATCATCCTTGGAGAAGGACAATCTGAGCGAAGCTGTTTCTATCCTACAAAATGGCACCCTTAAGATAGGTTTGGGGAGGCTAGTTTACCTCAAGGGAAAGGTCATCTGGGGAAATCTGGGGAAAGGAGAGGTAGCAATACAATACAAAAGCACTTGTGAACTAAGTCTTGAAAAGAAAAAGCGGTGATACAGTCAGAGTTATTGTTTTGCTGGCCTTTTAATAAATTGCTTATTTTGCACTGGACACACAGCTTCTCAAGTGAGTCTGTAATTTACTGGTTTTCCTTTTGAGGGTTGCACTTGTTTCTTGTTTTTGTGTTAGAGGTATCAATATCCTAATATGTCAACCAACAGGGACTTCCATGCCCTCAGTAACACCTTGTCAGTCAAGGAAGAGACTCCTGGTAAATGGTAAAAAAAAAAAGGCATGGCTAAATGGTACAACTCATATGATGCAACAGATGATGACCTATGGCATACCAACACAGAACATCAGAAAGGTGACACCAGCATGACAGTACCATGACCTGAAAAGCCTGTGTGGTATCCTGCACTAGTGTGAACCCCCCACTCCAAGTACACAAGTGCACTGTGGAAGTTCCTGCTAATCTGACTGATGAGCCTAATTCAGCCTGGCGGGGAGAAAGCAAATAGAGATGACTCTTGTAACCTGGGTTTGTTTACAGAGTTCTTATTGTGATAGTACATAGCTCATGCCACATAAGCAGTGCAACTGTCAAGATGCCCCCGATGCTCAGACACCATAGGGGTAATGTTTATGGTTTGGGGACTCATCACCAAAGACAGAAATCCTGAAGGTGACTCTCCACTCACACTTAGCACTATCAGCTTATGACAAAGAGGAGTCCAATTCTGTTTTAGGTGATACAGAGCACACAGGTAGTGAAGAGAAGTCATTTTTCAACAGGCTTAACAATAAAATCCATGGCAAATGCCAGGTTAGGTAGTCCTTTACCTTCTCCCTCCACTATAGCTACTGTGTGGATCACACAAAGGACCCCTCTTGTTGAGCCCCATGCTGGCAATCTTCCAAACAGCCAACTTTCTTTCCCATCAAGTAGACCTTTAACTTATCACACTACTGTGTGTAAGCCACCACTCTGTTGCTCCTTGACACAGCATGCTGCCTTCAGGCAAGTACAGGCTCTGCTAGTGGGTCCTGGCTACTGATCAGATGACCACAGTTATATCCGGCAAACTTTTCAAAACTCAGAATGCATGGCTGGATGTACTATGACCAAGTAAAAACAAGAAGCACTCCAAACTAATAGAGCCATTGCATTTCCATAAATTTAACAAAACAAAAACAGCAAACAATGTTATAAAAATTTTATTTCTTCCACTAACAATAAGCATTTAATCTTTCAAGAAGATTTCAAACCATGAAACTAGTACACTCCAACACTTAAATACATAAAATAAATCAATTCTACTACAACTCCTCACATGCTAGTAGCTTGTGACACACCTGCTTTTTGCCACAATCTAAATGGCAAGTGTCCCTTACTCTAACTAGCCTGATTATTTACCCTTCCCATCAACCGACCCTGCTGAACTACTAACCTTAAAACTCCCAACAAGGTCCCTAACCATAGCCCTCCACTCCCTAACCCTAAAGCCCCTGATTGCTGCATAACCTTAAAACTCAACTCCCATTCACTAACCTTAAATTCCCTTTCTGCTTCCTACACCTAAAAGTCCCTTCCTGCTCCCTAAAGTTAAAGTCCCTGGTTACTCCATAACCTTAAACTCCTTCCCTTCACTAAATCTAAGTCACACTCCTGATTACTGTCTGAAGTAACAGACTATGCTCCCACCCCTTCTCACTCCCTCCACCTTTGGATAACACAGTAACCTTGCCCGAACTCTGCTACTGTGTTCACTTCAAGTGTGGTAGCTCCCCACTCATTCTGCACAGCTAAAACATGTCATCTGAAGAGGCAGTCAAGTATGAGTGCAAGTGGCGGGCCATAAAAGCTACAAGGATCCCAAGTCCTTGGCTGAGAGAAAGTGGTCTTTGAACTCCTGGAACACAAGTGCTTGAAGTAGAGCCAAAATAACCATGTGATACAAGTCATGTGATACAAACTACTGTCTTAATTTTCTTCTTTTCAAAATAATTTTAACATTTTCTTTGTCAATGATACCTGGTACAATACACATCTGGGTCTATATTAGAAGATGAAATGTTTATGTGATCTAACACCTAAACATCGATCTTCTAATATTGAACCTAAGAATATAGAACCCCCCCAGGGAAACACGCACACCGGCCAGTAAAAAAAAAATTAAAAAAAAAAAAAAAAACTTTACATCCAAACTAAGTGGGGGGGGCTTTGCCCCCACACCCCCTAACTAAACAAACTGACTCCGAGATCGCTCAATAGCATGGAAATGGCAAACTCTGGTGAACGGCCAAGGGAAATATCTTTCCCGGTGTTAAATCGTTCGTTCGCCATTTTTTGCTTTCGATATTAGAAGATCGATGTTTAGGTGTTCGATCACCTAAACATTCCATTTTCTAATATAGACCCCACACATCTAGCCTTTCTGAAATCAGTACTCCTTTCAATCTAACGCATCTTCTGTATCACACCAAATATCTGTAGATGGAAAACAGCCTCTTAAACACATTCCAAAGTTGGACAAACAGAACATCTAAAATAAGAGCGTTGTTTGAAATTTTTCATTCTATAACATGTTCTTGCTTGTATATTCCGCACTGAAACTCTCTGGAAGTTTGAACTGTGCAGAACCCACTACAAGAAACACAGCTGGTCACAAACTACATTTTTGACCTGCAGTTAACAAAATATAGGAACAGAATGTTATTATCCCCTTTAGATGTACACCATCTTTACCGTGATTAATAAATCTATACTTGTTGCAATTCCCATGTCTAAAGGTTCCCTTAGATTGTACAGGTGCCCTGCAGCTAGTGAAATGGAGATGTTTGTGAATGATATCCTGAAAGGTTTATTCTCTCTTATACATGAACAAAGGATCTTGACTTGGACACTCCTAGGTCTAGAAAATTAATATGTACAATGTCACAATTGGACAAATTAATTCATTCAGATCATTTAAACACTTTGTAAGTTTTGAGCATTATTATGCCACACAATAAAAATATCAGTAAAACATTTGTATAAAATGTGACATGCAATCAAAGAATGAAAAGAAAACTTTTCCCAAAAAAACAAGCAAATTAGCATAACTAGGGGCCCCCATTAGGTCTCATTGCTGCTTGAGTCAGACTGGATGCGATTATTGATCTCACTTTTTCTTGTGAGAACATAGGTGTGTCATATAATTATCCATCATTATTTGATTTGTCATTTGACGGCCACAAATTTGAACACTGTAGCGACAGGTTTGGTTGAGTATTCATATGCAACTGGGAACTACTGTCTGAAAACATATTTCCTTGTAACCACTGTTCCTGCTCTCATTTTTCTCCTTCGCGGAACTACCTAGCGATCTTTTTTGGATTTAACCCCTCCCATCTTCTACTGTTCTATCTTGCACTGATTTCCTCTCCTGTCTTTCTTTGTTTCTCCCCTGCCCTGCTCTTGCACCTACACCTCTGTATTCTGTTCATTCCTTATAACGTTAACTACCTTGTACAGTGTAATATGGCTTCCCCGCCAGCTAACAACTGCATTCTAACTCCTGTGTTTTTCTGCTCTCTTTTACAGCCAGCCATACAGAAGCTATTGAACTCCCATCCTCACAGACTAGACTCGGCTGGAAAATACACCTATCTGAACTAGTGTGACCTGAGCGACGTGCCCTCTATCTAATAAAAGCATTTAGTATGTCACTCTGATAAACTTTAATGGCTCTGGTAAAGTTACTGTTGTAACTTACACTTAGATGTAGTGGTTGTGGGGTGCACACTCTACATTCTCAGATGCAGTCCCTACCCCAAAGTTATTGAATCTACTCCCAACCCACTGTGATATTTCCAATTTTCCCTTTGCTATAAACCTATCAAGCATCCACAGGCTATACTGCCTCTCTGAAAGTACTTCATATTTTAGATTAGACCTATACTTAGATTCTCTACTTTGTACATACCTTTCATTCACTCTTTCTACCCACTGCTCCTGTGCTCATACTCTATATCAAGACTCCTTGGTTTCCAGATAGTCTTTCTTCAAAGCTCTACACTTCCTGCATCTCAGTCCGCTCCATTTGCCCTTGCTATGCTTGGGCTCAATATGCCCCCTACCATACTCCTATTTCTACCTACCCCTGCATCTGTTTCCTTTATATCTAACTACCCATTTTCAACACCCCCTACTAGCACCTCCCCTTCCTATCACTGCCCAACTACCACTAACTAATCTATTCCTTTACATAACTGCTCCCCTTTTCCTACACCCCCTACATTTAGACAGTATAACAACAACTTAAGCCTTTGTTACCTCCCAATCCATTTGTTTATATTACATTACACTCACTTCCATTTTTCTTTCTACCACCATAATGTTCTTAACCTTACCTGGTCACCCTCTCCCTTCTGCTTCTCTATTACCTCTCCTCTTATCATATACACACACAAATGCACTTCTTCCCTCTCCAGCATCCCCTCATTTCACACTACATGCTGTTACACATTATTCTCGTATATCCCCCACACTCTTTCTTGCAACTAACCTTAGCATTACTAAGATCAAACTCCATCCGCACAACGCATTACATCCAAAAACTAAAATTAAGCAACACTTTCTATACTTATTCAAGACTAGTTTCCTGGACCCCTGCAATACTTTACATCTTTCTGGTGACATCCATCCAAATCCTGGACCCCCACTGCAATTCTCATTTATATTTACCTTCCCCTTCTATATCTCATCACTCTGACCATACCCCAAAGTGTTTGTCATTATATTCTATTAATCTTTGTAGCATTGTCAATAAAGCAAGTGAATTTCACTCATGGGTAGATCAACACTCCCCTGATGATATAACTATCTCTGAAACTTGGCTTAAACCACATGTATCAGATAAGGAATTCCTACGCCCAGGCTATAACATCCTTCGTCTTGACAGAACTACCAAAAAAGGAGGGAACATGGCAATAGTCTACTCCAACAATCTGACCTCATCTCCCTTACCTAATCCTCCTCCTGCCGAACTGTTAACTGCTAACTTCAAATCCAATAACCATAAAACACTAACTATCGCTGCCATATACATACCACCACAGGAGGCAACAAACCCATACTTGAACAAATCCTCTCCTGGTTTTTCAACATAACTAATGAGAGCACCCAACTAGGTGATGTAAACATCAATTGGCTATCACTTAACTCCTTCTGTCCAAGCTCCAGCACTACGTTATACCACTTCAACCAGCTCATCACAACTCCTACCCACTTTATCAAAAAAATCTAACTCTGCATCTATAATTGACTGGATACTAGTCTGCAACCCTAACTTCTATCACAACCCCCAATCCCTACCTGATGCCATTAGTGATCACTCCCCTATGCATGTCCAAAGATTCACTCCTCATCTCCCCAGACCACATAAACTTATTGAATGTAGGAAACTTTCCAACTTTCATCTTGACTACTTAACAACATTCTTTCATCTGTTAACTGGTCCTTCCTTTTTCACCTACCTCTAGATGAGGTAGTCCAATAATTCATCACTGTATTTCTCAACACTCTTAACTCCCTTGCTCCCCTTCAGACTAAAAGGGTCAAATCTAGATGCTCCCCTTGGTTCACCCAAGCTACTCTCTCCCTAATTAAGAAAAGAAACAATGCCTGGAAGCTCTGGACAAAAATTATATTGCACACCGACTACCAAACATATAAAGAACTACGTAACCCAACTACAAAACAACTTAATATAGATAAGAAAAACGTTTGAAACCCCAAACCACACAAAATAAGAATCCCAAGAAATTCTGGTGAACCGTCAACCATATCCTTCACCTTGGAAATCCCTCTACTCCCAACCCCTGCCCTAATAATTTACCAAAAGACAATGCATCAATCTTTAACTTTTACTTCATTGATTCAATTAATAAACTTATCCAAACCTCTAACACCACAGCTCCATGCCACTAAAACACTTCTTCCCACTGAAACCCACCCCTGCAAACTATATTAAAAATCTCCTTCTCAAACTAAAACCTTGCTCTGTATTAGCAGACAATCTACCTCCAGTGTACCTTAAGGCTGCAGCCCACTCTACTGCCTATCCCATTTCTATTCTCAAACTGGTTTATAAAAGAATCTACTGTTCCCTCACTATGGAAAAAATTCTAGTCTATACCCCTTCACAAAAGTGGTAACACTATCGACATTTCTAATTACTGACCTATAGCAACACTAACTCCTTTATCCAAAATCCTTGAGAAACATGTACATAAACACATCTTTTGACTATCTCATTTACCAAAACCTACTCTCACCTACATAACACAGTTTTTGACCACACCATAGTACTTCAACAGCCCTCATTTCCTTTACAAACTCTTATCTCCCAGGCCAGAGACAATAGCAAGCTGATCTCTTGTATCTTTCTTACTCTCCAAAGCTTTTGATATCATCTCTCACCGTATCCTTCTTTCTAAACTCTCTCAACTCAATCTTTCTTCTACAACTTTCTCCTGCTCTCAAAGCTACCTTTCCAATAGATTACAAGCCGCTTAATGGCTCACCTCCTTATCCCCCTAACTCCCCATTAAGATGGGAGTCCCTCAAGGATCAATACTTGGTCCCTTAATTTTTAATATTTTCATAAATCATCTATGAACTTCCTGCCTACAATCATCCCCAATACAGTGTGCAGATGACTCCACAGTCATCACCTCCTCTGATACTATCCCTGACCTACATACCCTTACACAAAAGTCCTTCAACCTTAATGAATCTTGGCTTTTAAATAACCAGCTCCTACTCAACCCCAAAAAGACCAAACTGCTACTTTTGCCTTCCCAAATCACACTGTCAGCACAAATCCACTTTCACCATCATATTCCTAAACACTATCATTAAGGCTGAAACTCTTACTAAGCTTCTTGGTGCCATTATAGATGACCAGTTAAAACTTGTCCTACATATATTCCACAGTATTAAGAAAACTCATCAACAATTAGATCTGTTGTACAGAAATAAAACGTTCCTAACTATTGACTCATGACAGACACTTGCCCAGGCTTACCTCCTCCCTAACCTACTACATTGTTCTGAAATTCTAACTAATCTACAATTGAATCTCCTCATAAAACTGAAAACCACCTATAATAAAGTAGCTAGATTTGCTTCCAATAATCCACCTAGGTCACATCACCGTCTTGCCAAACTGGCTAGAATTTCCTCACAACCTTCAACTTTCCCAACTTACTCTCATTCACTCGTATCATACACAAACCCCTCCTCCTGTTCTTCTATCTGCACTCTAGTCTCCTTTTATACTCCCCTTGAACTTGAAGAACCTTGGATCAATTTCATCTGAAAATGTCCAAATCTAAGAACTCTTTTTGACAAAAACTGTATAGTTATTTACCAGCCTTATCATGGAACAAACTTCCCATGTCTCTACGAAAAATAAATCAGACACTTGACTTTAAGAAAGTTCTAAAAGACTACGTTAATACTACCTGGACCTGTCTTTGTAAATATCCTACATGAACTCTCTACTGTCTTTCCGAAAACCTTCTCTTACTCTCTTCCTACTGTGCTTTTAACTCTCTTGTCATCATATCTGACTCTTCCTTTTCCCAGCACTGTCAGTACTCTCTCATCAGATCTGACTCTTCCTTTTCCCAGTGCTGTCAGTACTCTCTCTTACTCTCTTCCTACTGCACTTTTAACTCTCTTATCATCAAATCTTGCCCTTCCTTTTCCCAGTGGTGTCAGTACTCTCTCTTACTCTCTTCCTACTGCGCTTTTAACTCTCATCAGATCTGACTTTTCCTTTTCCCAGCACTGTCAGTACTCTCTTCCTACTGCACTTTTAACTCTTGTCATCAGATCTGACTCTTCCTTTTCCCAGCGCTGTCAGTACTCTCTCTTACTCTCTTCCTACTGTGCTTTTAACTCTCTCATCATCAGATCGGACTCTTCCTTTTCCCAGCGTGGTCAGTACTCTCTCTTACTCTCTTCCTACTGCACTTTTAACTCTCGTCATCAGATCTGACTCTTCCTTTTCCCAGCGCTGTCAGTACTCTCTCATCAGATCTGACTCTTCCTTTTCCCAGTGCTGTCAGTACTCTCTCTTACTCTCTTCCTACTGCGCTTTTAACTCTCATCAGATCTGACTTTTCCTTTTCCCAGCACTGTCAGTACTCTCTTCCTACTGCACTTTTAACTCTCGTCATCAGATCTGAATCTTCCTTTTCCCAGCACTGTCAGTACTCTCTCTTACTCTCTTCCTACTGCACTTTTAACTCTTGTCATCAGATCTGACTCTTCCTTTTCCCAGCACTGTCAGTACTCTCTCTTACTCTCTTCCTACTGCGCTTTTAACTCTCCCATCATCAGATCGGACTCTTCCTTTTCCCAGCGCGGTCAGTACTCTCTCTTACTCTCTTCCTACTGCACTTTTAACTCTCGTCATCAGATCTGACTCTTCCTTTTCCCAGCGCTGTCAGTACTCTCTCATCAGATCTGATTCTTCCTTTTCCCAGTGCTGTCAGTACTCTCTCTTACTCTCTTCCTACTGCGCTTTTAACTCTCATCAGATCTGACTTTTCCTTTTCCCAGCACTGTCAGTACTCTCTTCCTACTGCACTTTTAACTCTCGTCATCAGATCTGAATCTTCCTTTTCCCAGCACTGCCAGTACTCTCTCTTACTCTCTTCCTACTGCGCTTTTAACTCTCTCATCATCAGATCGGACTCTTCCTTTTCCCAGCGCGGTCAGTACTCTCTCTTACTCTCTTCCTACTGCACTTAACTCTTGTCATCAGATCTGACTCTTCCTTTTCCCAGCACTGTCAGTACTCTCTCTTACTCTCTTCCTACTGTGCTTTTAACTCTCATCATCAGATCGGACTCTTCCTTTTCCCAGCGCGGTCAGTACTCTCTCTTACTCTCTTCCTACTGCGCTTTTAACTCTCGTCATCAGATCTGATTCTTCCTTTTCCCAGCACTGTCAGTACTCGCTCTTACTCTCTTCCTACTGCGCTTTTAACTCTCGCCATCAGATCTGACTCTTCCTTTTCCCAGCGCTGCCAGTACTCTCTTCCCATTCACTTCTTACTTATCCTCCTTAATAACTTTCTACTCTTTTCCCCTCGCTACTTACCTAACTGTCCTATTTTCCCTACCTTACCTCCCAGTAAAACTTACAATTCATGTTTAATCCCCAATTCTATAATCTCCTCCCTCTCTTTTCTACAAACTGGACTTCTTCCTTGCACACGATTAAACATTTACTATTCAAATCTATTCCTTGAACATCGGGTATACTCCAAAAATGCTACAAATTGATGCGTGTAATTCTTATTATAGCTGCATAATCTCCACATATACTGATTCTCTTCTGCTTCAGTTTCTCTCCAGCCATTCTGTTCTGTGATAAAATTGTGTTATTTCGGCATGGAGTATTTATGCATCACTACTATTGTTCCTACTAACTATACTTTTGTACCTTTCTTGCCATCCTGATCTATGATAAAATTGTATGCGCGTTACTTTCTGCTTAGAGTATTTATTTAGGCTGCTATTTTTCTTACTAGTTACTGTAATCTAATAACTTGCTGTATTATGGAGCTTTTCTCCCTGGGCCTCCGCTGAAAAAGGGCTTTTGCTCAGTCACACTATCCCGCTTAACAAATGTCAAATAACTAAATAAATAAACCAATGTGTAACAGAATAAAGAGTTCTGATGTCAATAGTCACAGATGCACCCATGTTCATGGTTCAATATGCAAGTTAATAATGGGATTTAAAAAAAAATCTCCTATAATAAGGCCACTATTTTTACTAAATTTTCTACATAAACAGCTATAGCCTCAGTTTAACTACCACTGCTTGCCACTACTGGCCTCAGCTGAGGGACCACTAAATCATTTTGCACCATAAGCTTCCCAAAAGTTTTACTAATGTGGGCAATGGTAGTTTCAAAGTAATTTGCTGTTTTAACAGTAGTTAAAGCTTCCACATATAATTCTTCAATATGAGAATTTAGCCATCCAAAAGTTCTGGTGATGTCACAGCGCAATACACTTTACCCTAATCTCTTTCATTACTTAGTAACTTGTACATTTAATTTTTATATCTTATTTGTCCAAAACAACCACTGTCCCACCTTTGTCAGCTATGCTTATTGAATTATTAACGTTACTTTGCAAACATTTTAATACCTTTGATTCATTACAGGACATATTATAATGCCTATAATTTGGTTTATTTGCCAACAAGTCCTTTATAGCCTATTCCATTAAAAAAATGCTCCCCCTTTCTAGAATTACAGGTGGGTTGCAAGTACTTAGTTGTGAAAATAAAGTTTCAGATGAGTCAAACGGGGCAGACTCAAATAAGCACAGGCGAGTTTGCAGATGTAATCATTAACACTACTGATTGTGTCACGCATGTCTGCATAAGTGGATGGATGGTTCATACAAAAGACCAGCCTTTGTTAAGCACCTGTAGAGTCAACATTCAGGCAATTAGATGAATTAGATTTTAAAATGACCTACTAAAATGCACCTTTACTGTCTGCTGTTTCTTCACTTCCAGGATTGAAAAATGCAATTAGTTTTGCAGCATTGGAAGTCAAGCTGCCAATCAGCTTGCTCTATCTGGAAATTTTGATGGCACTGCTGATTGATCTTACTGCTCATGTGACTTGACTGAGGGAAAGTTGACTAATTACATTGTTGCTCTGCTAGCCTGGGAGAATGTCCAATTTGCAGCAGTATTTGTACCAATTCTTCTTTCAGTCTCACCATTATCAGCAGCATTATTCACCTTCAGTGCTTTCAACCACGTTTGAGGAACTGGTTGATATTTCTTTTACTAGAGTTTGATAAACTACGAGTTTCATAATCCTTTTGGTCATGGAAAAAGTTTTTCCATGACCACCCGGAGGAAATCCATGCAACCACAACCACAGGGAGGACATGCAGACTCCACACAGAAGGCACCCCAGTCAAGAATCGAACCAGAGAACCTCTTGCTGTGAGATGGCAATGCTAACCACTGCAACTGCCCTTTACTAACTCACTGTCTAATTTGTTGAAATCTTTACTCAGGTAAGTAAAAGTCATCTCCATCTCTGAAAGAACCAGGCTTAGTAAATTGATTTACCAGTAATGCATACAGGGTGTCTCATGGTACTGGCTTGCTGGGCTGCAGCCCGCCATTAAAAAAAATAATAATAAATAAAAAAAATTCAGAAAGTTGATTCATTTTCATTTAAAAGTAATTGTCAAATTCTGGACTTTCTGTCTTATTTTGACTGCTTGGAATGCCACCCATACAAGCAGTTCCGAGAAATTCCAA
Source organism: Protopterus annectens (assembly GCF_019279795.1). NCBI lineage: Eukaryota > Metazoa > Chordata > Ceratodontiformes > Protopteridae > Protopterus > Protopterus annectens. Next base: position 585,261,196 of record NC_056733.1, on the reverse strand, counting down.
GAGTAAAAAGAACATTTGGTTGATTTCAGTTTTCCCTAATTTTGCTGAATAGCTTTGATATTTTGCCTATTATTTTGGTCTGTTCCTCATAAATTCTGTGCATTTTTTACCAAATAAATGAGTATTGCAATCATTAAATAATGATAAGCCATTTGAGTTTAGACTTCATGGCTTTCAAAAAATCATGGTAATGCAAAGTCTATAATTCTAGCAATTTTAAAAATATATAAAGGAGTAGCTGCACCTGGTTTTGGCCCTTTGGCCACCATTATTTTTTAGCTTTCTCACTGATCTTAATTTTTGAGCTAAGAGGTTGATATACATAAAGTGTGGGGGGGGGGGGGCTTCAACTGGTCGAGCAATGTATTCTAACAGCAGTGAGAGAAGATAAATTCCTGTACAGCAGGATTCATCACACACAAATCTAAGATATGCAGTCACAGTTACATAACTGGCTATAATCAATGGTCGAATGTGTGTGTCTATGTAGGGAGGTTAAAATAAATTACTGTGGACAAGTCTTGCTATTTTTACTTTGAAGTGTATATAGTCAAAGTTAATAAAGTTGCAGTGTACAGGTGGCTATCTGTAAGTGAAAGTGATTGTTTAACTTGAACAAATGATAGTGTCAATCATTCTGGCAGTAGTAGTGAGCATTTGTGTGAAGCCAGTGAAATACTGTACCATGTCTGTATTAACACAATCAGATATCTCAGATGTATGAAGTCAATAAAGTGATTGTAAAACTGAGGAATTTGGAGATAGTCTGTAATGGAAATGATTGCATGTGTTGGGGAGGGGTTGCTGTGCATCTAAAAGTAGCAAGTTGGCCACATTGTTTTCACTTTCCATCACTGTACAACATCACCTTTGCACTCCATAAGTTGCTATTTGTGGGGTTCTGAATAGGATGTGTGGGACAGTATCTGATCGCTGTCAATGTCATACATTAAGCAGTGTCACCACCCAACAACACTCGGCTTTCTGGTTGAATTTTTGTCTGCAGTTCCTTCTATGTGGAGTCTGCATATAGTTCCTGTCTCTGTGTAGGTTAATTAATGTCCTTTGGTTTCTTCTCCCAGATCCTCAGCTGCGTAAAATATGCCTCAGGCCATTAGTGCTTTTACTTTCATCCCAAAGTAAAGCCACAGGGGTACACATTAAGTAAATATCTTTTTTTGGAGGGGGTATAAAGGCGTGTACTATTCCCAGATAAGAACTACAAATATCCTTGCAAGCACTTGTCTGGGGAAAGAAAAGTTGTGTAAAATCTTACCATAACCATAGATGTTCTTCTCTTCCATGTTGCAGTATGCTGTACAGTTTGATTTTCTCCTCTTGCTACCTGAACGTCTGGCCAGTATACAAAAGTTTGCAGTCACTGCATGGTGCGTGGGACGTGTGACGTGGCTAGTAGAGCGTGGGCCATAAAAGTTATGCCTGAGTGCACCAGTCGGAACCAGTCTCAGAGAAGGTAGTGCAAGTCCTGTGCCATCCAAGAAGGGAAATGCCTGACATCAGGGGAGGGTGGGAAGGAATACTGCAACATGGAAGAAAAGGGCATCTAAGGTTATGGTACACAACTTTTCCATGTTCTTCTACTCACATGTTGCAGTATTCTGTACAGTTGGGTGAGTGCCAAAGCTAACTGTGAAGAAGGGGATGGTGGCCTAGAAGAATTCTGCAGGAATCCATGGAGGATACCCTGGCAAATCCAGCCCTGGACCTGGAAATCTGGTTTATTTTGTAATGATTTGTGAAAATATGCACAGATGACCAAGTGGCTGCTTCCAGAATTGTGGAAGTGTCCAGACCTTTGAAGAAGGCTCCAGAAGAAGCCATTGCCCTAGTGGAATGTGCTTTAACACTGTCACAAGGATTTCCTGTGGTGTGTGCAGCAAAAGGTAATAGCCCTGGAAATCCAGGCTGAAATGGTTTGCTTAGTTACTGCTTTCCCCAGGAACATGGAGTGAAAGGAGACAAATAATTGGACAGACTGTCTGACGGGTTTGGTTTTGTGCAGACAGAATCTGAGCTGTCTGTGCACATCAAGGGAATGAAGTACTCTCCCACTGTCTCCCTGTGGGTTGGGAAAGAAAGTGGGATGGTAGATGGCTTGGTTTAAGGAAAGGTCATTGACCACCTTGGGTATGAAGGATGGGATGGTTTTGAGAGTCACCCTATCTTTGTGGAAGATGAAGAAAGGTAGAATAGCCCTGAGAGCTTGCAACTCAAACTCTTCTAGCTGAGGTCAAGGCCACCAGCAGAACAGTCTATTATGTGCAGTGTTTTAGGGAAGCTTTGGATGCTGGCTCAAAGGGAGGGAGTGTGAGCTTCTCTAAAATATAGTTCAGGTCCCATGGAAGTGGAATGGGCTTTCTTGGTGGTCTGAGGTGAAGTACCCCCTTAAGGAACAGTTTTGCAGACAATCTGGAAGGTAAGGGGGGGGTCGAGATGAAGGCAGGCAGAAATGGCAGACAAATGGGACTTAATGGAGGAGACTACTAACCCTGTCTGCAAAGGTTCACACAGGTAAGACAGCACTAGGGGAACCTCGCTTTGCAATGGATCCAACTGCCTTCTAAGACACTATATGGTATAGGATTTCCTGGCTTCCTGCAGGACAGTGAGCACATCCTCATTGTACAGGTGTCTGAAAGGGATCAGAATCCTATCACCCACAATGTGAGGTGTAGAGTTTGCCAATGTCTGTGGATTTGGGTCCCCTTGTCCTATGTGAGAAGGTTCACTCTGAGATGTAATTTGTGGTGATTGCCCTTGGCTAATTGTAGGCGGAGGGGGAACCAATGCTGTCTTGGCCAATAGGGACTCACCAGCAAGATTTTTGGCTTGTCCTGCTGGATCTTCAGCAGGACTTTCTGAACAAGAGAGAAGGGGGGAAATGCAGAGAGAAAACCCCCCTTCCAGGAGATTGAAAAAGCATCAGTTGCCATTGCCAGAGGTTCTGGCAGTCTGGTGCAGAAGGAGGGAAGTTGTCTGTTCATGCGGGGGCAAACTGGTCTATTTGAGGTGCACCCCATCTGTGGACAAGGTCCTGAAAGACATCCCCATGTAGCATCTATTCATGGGATGTTGTCATGGATCTGCTGAGGGAATCTGCCTGAGACTTCTGTTGGGAAGGGATGTATACTGTCCGAAGAGTATCTCCCTGACTGGTGGCCAGTTCCCACACATGGAGAGCTAGTCTGCAAAGTAAGAGTTGGTTCCCTTGCTTGAGATACCACGGCACTGTGGTATTGTCTGTGAAAAGCTTTAGGGGTCCCTGTTGTAGCCTGGGCTGAAAGGCTTTCATGGCCAGTAGTACTACTCTCATTTCTTTTACACTGATGTGCTCTTTCCTGTGTGATTCTGGATGAACTCCTTGCACTTTTAGAAGCCCAGCATTGCTCCCCAACCATGGTCTGCGGCATCTATGTACATTACCTGTGTTGGTGGAGGGGATTAGAGTGGGAGACCTGGGTTGAGCTTCACCTGGGTTAGCCACTAACGGATATCTTGCTTGAGGCAGGGCAAGAGGTGCACCCTGTACTACAGGGATGGGAGTGCTGCATCCAAACAGACCTAAGGTACCACTGCAGTTTCTTTACATGAAGTATTGCTAAAGGAAGCATAGGTATAGTGGAAGCCATGTAGCCCAGGAGCCTGAGGTACTGCCTTGCAGTCATTTCCTTAGTTTGAAATACCAAATGTAGGTATTGTGTCAGGCTTTCCAACTTTTGTGGTGAAAAGAAGACTTTCACGATGCTGGTCTGAATCCTGCACCCCAGGAAGACTATGTCCTGGGTAGGGTCCAGGTGGGACTTTGGGAAGTTTATCTGAAAACCTAGGGACTGGAGGAGGGCAATGGTTTTCTGTAACTGAAGCAGGAGGGACTGTCTGCAGTCTGCCTGGATGAGTAGGGCATTCAAGTAAGGGAAGATATGGATCCCTTGAGTCCTGCAGAAGGCAATCACTGGTGACAGACATTTGGTGAAGACTGTGTGTGCTGTGGAAAGACCAAAGGGCAAGGCTGAGAATTGACAATGAGAGGAGACCACTGAGAAATGGAGGAAACTCCTGAAGCTGGGCATTATGGGGATGTGTAGGTAGGCATCCTTGATGTCCAAGGTGGCCATGAACCCTTGAGGTAGGATCAGAGGGAAAAGAGTTGGAAATGTAAGCATCCTGAAGGAGGGGTACATGCAGGAAAAGGTTCAAATGGGAGAGGTCTAAAATTGGCCTCCAGTCTTTTCTTGGCACCAGGAAGATCCTAGAGTAAAAGCTTTTTTCCATTGCAAACTGTGGGACAAGTTGGATGGTACCTTGGGCAATAAGGTTGTCCAGAACTAGTTGTAAGAGAGGAAGTGGTTCTTTTGGGGGCTGGGGGATTCCCCTTCCCTTTGGGGGGAATGACCCAAGTAAATAAGTACCTGTGTTCCATTACTGAAAGTACCCACTAGTCTGAAGTGATGTCTACACATTTGGAGACAGTGAGAGTGTTGTAATGAAAGAGGGAAGGGGAGGGGTTCAAGATGGTCAGGTAGTCTCACACACTACCTGCCCTGTCTTGAAGGGGTACCCTCTGGCTGGTAGATGGTGTAGTCCTAGGCAGGAGTGGATTGTTTCCTGGGAGCTTTTTATGGTCTGGAATAGGAAGTGGGGCCTGAATGCTTCCTGATAAACTGAGTTCTGGATGGGTAATTCCTTTGAAACTTGGGAATTGGAGATACAAACAGATGTTTTAAGTCTTGCAACTACTTACCTTTTTGTTGCAAGGTCTTAAACAAGTCCACAACCTTGGATCCAAATAATGCTGAATTGTTTAAAGGTCCATCTAACAGCCCTAAAATCATCTGGTAAAAGCTGGAGGCGTAGCTAGGAGTACCTTCTTAGAGCAGAGGCTGATGCTGCTGCCTAGCTGAGGCCTCAGCAGCATCATAGCTGCACCTGATAGAGCGTCTGGCAACTTGAGAGGTCAGGGGAAACAAGGGATGACAGTTGAGCTTTGGTTAAAGGGTCAAAGATGTCTTAAAACCCTCTGGAAATTTTCTCCAAAAGAGCCAAGGCATACTTAGACATGTGTGTCTGGTAATTGCTTGCTCTGAAGACCAGAGTTGCAGATGTGTACACCTTTTTGCCCAAACACTCCATGGCCTTGCTTTTCTTGTCAGCAGGGAGGAGGGTAGCAGAGGGCAGTACTTTTGAGGCTTTGTCAGTAGAGACTTAGATGGTGGCTGGGTCTGCACCTGAGCATTTTACCAGGACTTTAGCTGTCTCAGGTACCTTGCAAAGCCCATCAGGTCTACAGGGGGCTGGAGGATGAGATGCTGCAGAAAAAGCATCATGAAAGGCTGGATATATAGGTGGAACAGCTGTGGGAGCTGGGGAGTCCATCTGGAGGAGTTCATAGTACCGTTTTTGCACTTCTGTCATTTCTGATGAGTCCCACTTGAAATGTTCTCTCATCTTTGCTATGGTTTCCCCAAAGATGAGATCTTCCGCAGGGGAATCAGCTTCAGCAGATTCTTCCTCTGGGGTGGCATATCCAAGGGAGGAAGGGAGTTGTGAGGTGTAAGAGAGGGATTCTTCTGAAGAATCATCAGAGTGCTCCTCCTTCTCCAACTGTAAGAGTTCTGAGGCCTGAGGCCTAGGGCTCAGTACTTGAGGAAGGATTGTGGAAGTCCCTGGTGCATTAAGCTACAAGGGCATAAATGCATTAAAGAGGCTTTGTGAAAAAAACTGCCAATCTGGTTGACTTTCCCTAACAGGAGAGGTATGCTTTCTCTTTTCTTTCTTTTTACGAGAAGGCCTAGCAGGCATTTGTACAGGGGAAGGTCTAGGACAGGACTGTGAAGGAATGGGGGGATCCAACTGGTCTGCCGACAACTTTGGTTCCCCCTTGGAATCAGAGACAGACGTCTGCAGAGCCTCTGAGGATGTACCTTCCACACAAGGTTCTGCGGCTTCCATTACAGTACCCACTATACCCAGAACAGCAGAACACAAGCATTCATCCAGGCTAATGTTGGCCACAGGATGAGCGTCAGATGGCATATGCATGGCAACAGTAGTAGACCTTGCATTCCTGACCTTTTTCTTCGGCGGTTCAGCAGGCAAGTTGGAAGGTCCCTCCATATCTAGCTCAAGCTGCTTCAGATGTTGGTTCTCAAGATAGAGGTTGAGTGAGTGAAGTTTGCTACATAAGGTCTTAGGTGCAAAGGCCTGGCAGATAGGGCAGACCTTGTAGTCATGTGACTTCCCTAAACCGAATAGACAGAGGTCATGGGTGTCTTTGTGTGGTATCAGATGGCTGCATTTACACCTTCTGGATGACAAGAACAAGCACCAACATGCAATGACTAAATTAAAGGTTCCCCCAAAGGGTTACTTATCTGAGTCTTTTGAAGATCCAATGGCTGTGAAGGCAGGATCACCTGACATTCGACTGGAGGCAGAGACATTCTGAAGTGTGATGTGCGCAGACATCACTTTTATGGCCCATGCTCTGCTAGCCATGTCAGACGTCCCATGCACCATGCAGTGACCGCAAACCTTTGTACACTGGCTGGACATTCGTGTAATAAGAGAAGAAAAGCCAATTGTACAGAATACTGCAACATGGGAATATAAGGACATCCAACTGGTTTGTTAGCTTTGAAAATTAAGTTTTAAACACAATCTTTTTTTCCTGAAAGCAAAATATCTTTATTTATGATTTTTTGTTTCTGTCCATCAGTAGATCAAAAGGCTGTTAAAAGAGCTCAAAAAGTCACTTAGAATACCTATAACCTTATGACTTTTGGGAACTGCTAGGCCCTAAGACCCCCAGTTTAATTCAGTTAGTTCCTATAAACTTATTACACTAGAGTCTTCTCCACTAAGGGTATGTCAAAAGCATGGTGGAAGATAAGTCAGAAAGACAGAGTGTGAGAAAATAAGAAAGAAGTAATTATCTGGATGACGTAGGGCCAGGATGAGGAAAAAAAGCGGAGGGGCATTGGGTGTTTGCAACAGGGATCCCATGGAGTCCTTTGTGTATGGCTCTACTTCACCCAAGCCTGGCCTTCTTGACTGCAGTCAGACTTATGAGTTTTATATAGTCAGTAAAGTGACTATAATGAGTGGGTACATAGTAAGGCATTCAGTGGATGTATGTGAAAGACCTTATCTGTTGATCACAAGTAATGGTCATTGATCTGCTGTAATAGGACCCCATCCCATTGCAGTTAGTGCCACCCATTCAGTTGGTTTCTGTAGTCTCTCCTTTGCTTTGATGTCAGCAACTGCCACTGAAATAAGATGGTTACTGTACACTTCATCATGCATGCCCTAGATTGGAGCACTTGCTGTTCTTTCCGATGTTTGTGAAACTACACTAGTACCAGACACAATTATTTCATCACTCTAAAACATCAGTCCTGAAGGCCATCATGTAAGGAAAACTCAGATGGAAGAACCAGGAAACTCAAACTGCTAGAAGCTGAATTCTGTGAACCATTCATATTGCAAATATAACAAGGAGTATCCAAACAGTACAAAATAAAACTGTAAGCACCCCACAAAGAGTTAAAACATTACTAAAAATGTAAGAGAATAAATAAAACAAAAATGTCAGATAATGTTATAAAGGCTTCATTTCTTCCACGAACAGTAAATATTTTCATCTTGCAAGAACATTTTAGACAGTGATGCTAATGCAATCCAGGAGTTAAATGCATAAAACAATTGTGATAGACATCACATGATACAAACTAATATCTTAATTTTCTTCTCTTCAAAATAAACATAAAATGTTGCCAATGATAGCAGCTGCACTGCAGGCATGGTTTACTGATACACAACATCACGGTTGGTTACTACTTGAGGGGACCCTTGTCTGTGTGCAGACTTTAAGGGCTGAGGGCATAGACTGCCCTTTGTATTTTTATGCTTGCACTTTTATACTCGAGTCACTTTTCCTGTACTTTTTGACAGAGTATTTAGGTCCTCCGCCCACTTAACTCAAGACACCTACTTCTGGTGACTGGTTCAGTTCTAGAATGATGAATTGGAGGCCAGAGCAGATGTTGACTCAGAAGCCCACCAACAAAGTGTCTGTCTGGTGATAGAAATAACAGGAATGTTTATCTTCACAGACTGGCCCCTGCGGGTCCCACACATGTGCATTCTTGCATGTAAGACCATTAGGGTGAATAAAGATGTTTCACAGGGCTTTCAGGAACTCTCTGGCTGTTAAGCAAGCTGCATGCAAAGCCTTCAGGAAAAATGGATTAATTCATACCATTTTGTGTTGGGGTAAAAAACACCATACACATCTCTGTATCCAGATGTGCTCCAATTAAGAATGTGTGTTATTTATTTACTTACACACGTGTATGTATATATTAGCCTAGGTGCTTGCTCTGGGAATAACTTGTTTGCTGAGAAAAAAAACCCTCCAAAATTATAGAAATAATGTACAAAAATATGAATGTGTAGGTTTTATTAAAAAATTATAAAAAAAGTTATAGTACAGTGCAAGTAACAAAACACAAAGAGAAGCCAAAACACATGTTGAAAATGGATCACAATATTAGTGATTAGCAATGCTATCATAGCAATGTATTATGGATCCTAACATAGACAGACAGCAACTGCAGGACATTATGCCAGCACAATCAAGTTAGAGATATGAAAAACAAAACTGCACTAGACTTGTAGATACTGATTTGCCATCATATATTTATCAACTTTCTGCCTAAAATGAATGGGAATACTACAACAGAGAAAAGAGAAAGTACAGTTGAGTAAAATCTTACCAAAACAGTATATGTCCTTTTCTTCACTGTTACAATATTCTTTACTAAAGGGATTTCCTGCTTTGGGTAGCCCAACATCCAGCCAGTATACCAAAGCCATAAGATTTTATAGACGTCATACATCACCGGTATGCTCCACGTGCAAGGCATAGGGCATAAAGGTGACGTATGGATGCACATACCTCAGAACTAAACCACCCCAGATGGAACAAAAGTCGTAGGAAGTAGAAAGGAAGTGCAGTTGTGCAAAATCTTACCATAACAGTAGATGTCCTTCTCACTGTTGCAGCATTCCTTAAAGAAGAGATCTCCCGTACTGGGCAGCATGCTGCTCAGCCAGTATAAATAAGCTTAAAAGAGACCTTGTTTGAGCTGTACTCATTTATACTCTTCACACAGAACATAGGGCATAAAAGGGACATACGGACACAACTACTCAGAACTGAATTGCCCCAGAAGAGAACAATTGCTACAGGACAAAGGAGTCCATGTACATCCTGAAGAACAAAATGCAGAATAAACAGGTGGCTGGAAGGAATGAAAGAATACTGCAACAGGAAAGAGAATGACATCTCCTCTTATGGTAAAATTTTACACAACTGTACCATGTCCTTCTATATAACTGTTGCAGTATTCATTAAAGAAAGGAGAGGAAAACGGGGGGGGGGGGGGTGGAAGGCTGATAAGAGCTCTCAATAAACCCACATAAAATGGTTTCAGCAAAAACTGCTCTGGCCATAGAAACCACATCCAACTTATAGTGCTTAGTAAAGGTATGCACTGAAGACCAAGTAGTAGCTTCAAGGATGGAATTGGTGTCCAACCCCTTGAAGGCACCAGAAGAGGCAAAATTCCCTAGTAGAAAGAGCTCTAACAGAAGTAGAGAGAGACTTGCCATGTACAAATGACAAAAAGTAATGGCCTTAGATATCCAAGAGGAGATGGTTTGCTTAGAAACAGCCAACTCCAAAGACTTGGGATGAAAGGAAACAAAATTGCTGATCAGACCCATATAGTTTTACCCAAATAGTACCTGAGCTGTCTGTGCAAATCCAAGGTATACAAAACCATCTCAGTAGCAGACTGAGGAGAAGGGAAAAAAGAAGGAAGTTGTACCAACTGATTCAAGGACAACTCATTGACTACCATGGGCATAAAAGAAGGATTAGTACAAACAGAGACACCCTGTCCCTATGAAAAACCAAACAAGGAGGAATGGCCACAAGACCCTGGAGCTGAGAAACCCACTAAGCAGAAGTAAGAGCCAGCAACAAAACAGTGTTCCAGGTACAATATTACAGAGAAGCAGAATCTGCAGGTTCATTGGAGCCTGAGTCAATTTTTCCAAAACAAAATTAAGGTCCCAAGGAGGAGGAATATGTTTTCTTGGTGTTTTCTTGGTGGTCAAATATGCAGGATGCCTTTAAGATATTGTTTGATTTCAAAACATCAGTCAAAGGAGTAGGAATCAAGGGCAGACCAGAAGAAATGGCTCACAAATGGGCCTTCACACAAGACTAGGCCAAGCCAAACTGGAGCAACTCGCAAATAACACTGAAAAAGGGGCCTGGCTATGAGCATGGCACCAGACCAAAAGACTTTTTCATCTGGACATACAAGCTTTTCTGGTTGAGGGCTTCCATGCCTAGTTTAAAACCCTGAGCACATCATTCTCAGAAAGGAGGTGCATAAAAGGAATCAAAACCCTGTCACCCACAATGTCAGTTTCAGAGTGGAAAAGTGGGGATGGGTGAGACACCCCTTGTCCTGTGTGAGGAGATCCAACTGGTGAGGTAAGGTATGAGGATTGCTCCTGGTCAAATGCATCAAAAGGGGGAACCAGTGCTGTCACAGCCAAATGGGAGTCACTAGCAAGATTTTTGGGGAGTCTGGATGAATGTTCTGCAGGACTCTTGGAAGTAGAGGAAGAGGAGGGAAAGCATACAGAAACTTCCTCTTCCAAAGAAAGGAAATGGTACCTTCTTCCAGGCCAGATGTCATGGCACTCTGCAGTAGAAGAGAGGAAGCTGCCTGTTCAGAGAAGAGGCAAAAAGATCTACCCAAGGAATACCCCACTAATAGGTCCAGAAACACGTCTCCGTGAAGAAACCATTCTTGAGCCTGTGTTTTGGACCTGCTCAGAGAGTCTGCCACAAGTTTGTGCTCTGTAGGAATGAAGAGCTAACTGATAACTGAGAGCCACATCCCAAGCGTGAAGCACCATCCTGCAGAAGAAGTAAGATTTTGTATCTCCCTACTTGTTGACATACTATATCACTGTAGAGTTGGTTGTGTACAGTTTTAAGGGGCCCTGAGAGAACGTGGGGTGAAAAGCCTGAAGGCTCAGAATCAGAGCCCTCATCTTTTTGATGTTTGTATGGTCTGACTTCTGATGGGGAGGCCCAAGACCCTGAACTTTCAGGTGACAAAGAGATACCACCCCCCCACCCCATGTCCAAGGCATCGGTGAACAGCTCTTGAGAGGGGGGCTGGAGGCTGAAAGGACCGGCCTGGGTTGAGAGTGAACTGTCGAATCCACTATGCAAATTCCTTCTTGAGACAGGGAAGGATAGGTACACTGAATTCAGTGGGTGACGATGCTGCAGCAAGACTGCTTTGAGGTACCATTAAAGCTTCTGCATATGCAGTTTGGCAAGAGGAAGCATCAGAATAGAAGAGGCCATAAATCCCAGGGCGTGAAGAAACTTCCTGGCTGGCATGACAGTCAAGGGAAGAAGAGACTGAAAGAAGGATGTCAAAGACAATGCCTTTGGAGGTGAAAGAGAGGCCAACATTGGCACCATCTGAATTCTGTAATCCAGATACACATGATCCTGAGAGAGTCAGGATGGACTTTGGGAAGTTGACAGTAAATCCAGGCTTTGAACAAAAGAGATCGTGAACTGCAGATCCTGCATCAATTGACTGGGAGAAGGCACTTGAAGCAACAGGTCATCTATATAAGGAAAAATCTGAATTCCTTGGTGCCTGCAGAAGGCAATCACAGGAGCTAGGCCATTTTGTGAATACCCATGGAGCAGTAGAGAGGCCAAAGGTCAAAGCAGAAAACTGAAAATGAGAAGACAGACAGAAGCATAAAAACTTTCTGAACAGATGGTAAATAGGATATGAAGGTAAGCATCTTTGAAATCCAATGACACCAGAAAATCCTGGGGTAATAAAAGAGGAAAGAGAGTTTGAAGGGTAAGCATCCAAAAAGAAGGGATCTTGAAAAAGGTGTAGAGCAAGGACAGAGATCAAAAATAGGTCTCCAAGTGCCCTACTTCCAAGGAAATGGGAATCCTGGAATAAAAACCCCAACCCACTTGGGAAATGAGGACAGGTTGAATGGTCCCTTGGTTCAACAGGGATGCCAAAACCCCCAGGAAATGAGGCAGTTGCTCTAGAGGAGGTTGAGCAATCCCAGAAAAAGCAGGGAGAGATTTCCATACCATAAAGTAACCCTAGTGGATGATGGAAAGATCCAAAGATTCTGGAATGATGAGACGCCAATTTGGAAGACAAAGGGAGAGCCAAAAAAGCCGAAGGGACAAAAGAACCTGGTATATAGTCGGGGTGGGGGTGGGGAATGAACTGTAAGCAAGTTTATCAGATAAAGGAGGCTTCTGGGCCACAGAAATCTGAGAAGCCTTAGCAGGAGGGGCCCCACCTCCCACCCTTCCTGCCATTAGAGGCCTGGTGGAGTTGCCTGTGAACAAAAGCAGATCTAGAAGGATAATTCCTCTGGAACTTGGGGATAGGAGAGACAAAAATATGTTTAAGGTCTTGCAAGGCTATGCTTTTCCAGTGAAGAGAAAAGGCCAAACTAGAAGCAGTATAAACTTTCTTGCCAATACTTTCCATTGTGCTGCTATCCTTATCGGAAGCCAAAAGTTTGGAAGGCTTGTCAGAAAAGATGAACACCACAGCAGGATCAGTAGAAGGCCATTTAAAGACAATCCTCTGGAACCTTATAGAATCTATGAGGTTTCGTAAGAGCAAGAGTCTGAGAATCAAAAGACTTGGAAGCAGCAATGAAAGCATCCAACCAGCAGCTAACACAAAATGAACTGCTGATGGTTTAGGAGTACCCACCTGAAGCAACTTATATCTTCTCTGAATATGCAATACCTGAGAAGAACCCCACTTAAATAATTCCATCATCCTACCAATTGTACCCCTAAAGGACAATTCCTTGAAAGGAGACTCAGGGCTAGCAGACTCATCATCAGAACCATAAGCCAAAGGTGAAGGTACCTGTGAGGAATAGGACAAAGACCCCTCACCAGATAGGGAATCCTCATCCAAGGAATCTGGTTCCCTAATCCTTTTAGAAAGGGTAGATGTCCAAGGAGGAGTGGGTACCAAACCCCCTTGAGGAGGCTTTAGGGCCATTAAGATAGAGAACAAGCCCTGGGGAAACTCCTGTCATTCCTTTTGAGGATCCATAGGACAGGCAAACAGGCTTCAATTTTTGTGTTTTCTTAGAGGGGACATCAGCCCTAACAAACACTGGAAGTTCCAATCCTTGACAAAATTCAAGAGAACCCAGAATTTCCTCCCTGACCAATACCCAGGGAAACCCTCTAGGACCCTCTGAGATAATCAACCATGGTTCCCTTGACCTCTGAAGCAGACACCTGCAAAGCCTCAGAGACCATGGTTCCCTGGGCTAACTGTCTAAGCTATTGATTTTCAAGATAAATGGCCAAGGAAGACAAATGGCTTCTGAGTGTCTTAGGCACAAATACCTTATAGATACTACAAGAGGTACAGTTGTGGGAAGTGCCCAAACAAAAAAAGATACTGTTCATGATGATCCTTATGGGGAATCTGCCTCCTACACTGGCATTTCCCCCCCTCTTGGATAATATGAACTCCAGGTAGTGATAAAAAAATACAAGACCAAGAAAGTAAATTTAAAAATAAAAATAAAAACAAATATAACCCCAATGGGACACTTATCTGGTGTTTCTAAATAATCAGGGCAACGCATGTTCAAACCAACTGGCAGCAACAGTGTTTGATTTGGTGTCAAAAGAAGTTCTGGGTAGTTGTGTTTGTACATCACTTTTATACCCTATGTTCTGTGCGGACAGCATAAATGTGAAGTACAGCACAAACAAGATCTCTTTTAAACGTATCTATACTGGCTGAGCAATGGGCTACCCAGGGTGGGAGATCCCTTCTTTAAGGAATACTGCAACAGTGATATAGAAGGACATCATGTGCATCCAGAAGGAGAAAAAAGAAAAGAGTAGAGGGGGGAGGAGGGAGGGAATACTGCAACAGTGATACAGAAGGACATCATGTGCATCCAGAAGGAAAAAAGAAAAGAGCAGGGGGGGAGGGAGGGGATACTGCAACAGTGATACAGAAGGACATCATGTGCATTCAGAAGGAGAAAAGAAAAGAGCACAGGGGGAGGGAGGGGATACTGCAACAGTAATACAGAAGGACATCATGTGCATCCAGAAGGAGAAAAGAAAAGAGCGGGGGGGGGGGATACTGCAACAGTGATACAGAAGGACATCATGTGCATCCAGAAGGAGAAAAGAAAAGAGCAGGGGGGGAGGGAGGGGATACTGCAACAGTGATACAGAAGGACATCATGTGCATTCAGAAGGAGAAAAGAAAAGAGCACAGGGGGAGGGAGGGGATACTGCAACAGTAATACAGAAGGACATCATGTGCATCCAGAAGGAGAAAAGAAAAGAGCAGGGGGGGAGGGAATACTGCAACAGTGATACAGAAGGACATCATGTGCATCCAGAAGGAGAAAAGAAAAGAGCAGAGGGGGGAGGGAGGGAATACTGCAACCGTGATACAGAAGGACATCATGTGCATCCAGAAGGAGAAAAGAAAAGAGCAGAGGGGGGAGGGAGGGAATACTGCAACCGTGATACAGAAGGACATCATGTGCATCCAGAAGGAGAAAAGAAAACAGCAGGGGGAGGAGGGAGGGAATACTGCAACAGTGATACAGAAGGACATCATGTGCATCCAGAAGGAGAAAATAAAAGAGCAGGGGGGAGGGATGGAGGGAATACTGCAACAGTGATACAGAAGGACATCATGTGCATCCAGAAGGAGAAAAGAAAAAAGTGGGGGGGGGGGAGGGAGGGAATACTGCAACAGTGATACAGAAGGACATCATGTGCATCCAGAAGGAGAAAATAAAAGAGCAGGGGGGAGGGATGGAGGGAATACTGCAACAGTGATACAGAAGGACATCATGTGCATCCAGAAGGAGAAAAGAAAAAAGCAGGGGGGGGAGGGAGGGAATACTGCAACAGTGATACAGAAGGACATCATGTGCATCCAGAAGGAGAAAATAAAAGAGCAGGGGGGAGGGAGGGAGGGAATACTGCAACAGTGATACAGAAGGACATCATGTGCATCCAGAAGGAGAAAAGAAAACAGCAGGGAGGGAGGGAGGGAGGGAATACTGCAACAGTGATACAGAAGGACATCATGTGCATCCAGAAAGAGAAAAGAAAAGAGCAGGGAGGGAGGGAGGGAATACTGCAGCAGTAATACAGAAGGACATCATGGGCATCCAGAAGGAGAAAAGAAAAGAGCAGAGGGAGGAGGAGGGAGGGAGGGAATACTGCAACAGTGATACAGAAGGACATCATGTGCATCCAGAAGGACAAAAGAAAAGAGCAGAGGGGGAGGGAGGGGATACTGCAACAGTGATACAGAAGGACATCATGTGCATTCAGAAGGAGAAAAGAAAAGAGCAGGGGGGGGGGGATACTGCAACAGTGATACAGAAGGACATCATGTGCATCCAGAAGGAGAAAAGAAAAGAGCAGGGGGGGAGAGGAGGGAGGGAATACTGCAACAGTGATACAGAAGGACATCATGTGCATCCAGAAGGAGAAAAGAAAAGAGCAGGGGGAGGAGGGAGGGAATACTGCAACAGTGATACAGAAGGACATCATGTGCATCTAGAAGGAGAAAAGAAAAGAGCAGGGGGAGGAGGGAGGGAATACTGCAACAGTGATACAGAAGGACATCATGTGCATCTAGAAGGAGAAAAGAAAAGAGCAGGGGGGGGGGAGGGAATACTGCAACAGTGATACAGAAGGACATCATGTGCATCCAGAAAGAGAAAAGAGCAGAGGGGGAGGGAGGGGATACTGCAACAGTGATACAGAAAGACATCATGTGCATCCAGAAGGAGAAAAGAAGAGAGCAGAGGGGGGAGGAGGGAGGGAATACTGCAATGGTGATACAGAAGGACATCATGTGCATCCAGAAGGAGAAAAGAAAAAAGCAGGTGGGGGGGATACTGCAACAGTGATACAGAAGGGCATCATGTGCATCCAGAAGGAGAAAAGAGCAGGGGGGGGGAGGGAGGGAATACTGCAACAGTGAAGTGAAATGATAGACATCTACTGCTGCGGTAACATTTTACACAGCTATACTATGTCCTTCCATATCACTGCTGCATGATTCTTTATTAAAAGAAGAGTACAAAAGATTAGGGGTAAACTTGGGAGGAGGAAGGCCAAGAAGAGCCCTGAAGAAATCCATGCAGCTGGCTCTGGAAAAAACATCCAATTTGTAATTCTTAGTACAGGTATGGACAGAGGTCCAAGTAGCAGCCTCAGAGATGGAACTGGAATCCAATCCTTTGAAAAAGGTACCAGAGGAAGCTATGGCCCTGGTAGAATGAGCCTTTACCAAGACAGAAAGGCTCTTCCCACGAAAGGAGTAACAAAAGAAATGGCCTTAGAGATCCATGAAGAAATGGTTTGTCTAGAAACAGTCAAACAGAGATCTGGGATGAAAGGAAACAAAAAGTTGTTCACTCTTGTGAATGGTCTTAGTCTGATCTAAATAATATCTGAGATGTCTACACAAATCCAAGGTGTAAAGAACCTTCCGACTAGCAGACTGCAGAGAAGGAAAAAAAGGAGGGCAAATTAATGGACTGATTAAGAGACAATTCATTAACCACCTTGGTCATAAAAGAATTAGTACAAAAAGAAACTCTTTTAGCTGAAGTAAGGGCCAAAAGAAGAATAGTCTTCCATGTACAATATTGTAAGAAAGCTGAAGCTGTGGGCTCAAAAGGAACCCAAATTAAATTTTCACAAATAAAATTAAGGTCCCAGGAAGGTGGAATAGGCTTCCTGGGAGTTTTGATATGAAGGACACTTTTAAGAAATAACTTGACCTCAAAACTAGAGGCCAGAGGAGGAGGAGTTAATGGCAGACAACAGAAATAGCTGAAATGTGAGCTTTAACAGAAAAGTATGTTAACCCAGCATGCTGCAATTCACACAAATAAGAGAGAACCAGAGGGACCACCACAGAAAGTGGATCCTGGTTACGAGCAAGGCACCAAACAAAAAATCTATTCCATTTGGACATATAGGATTTCTGACTAGTGGGTTTCCAAGCCTCCTGCAGAACTCTAAGCACTTCCTCAGAAAAAAAGGTGCCTAAATGGGATCAAAACCCTGTCACCCACAATGTCAGTTAAAAGTGGACGAGAGAAAATTGATGAGAGACCCATTGTCTTGTGCGAGTATGTCCATCCTGTGAGGTAACTTGTGGTGATTACCCTTGTCGAGGTGCAGCAGAAGAGTGAACCAATGCTGTCTGAGCCAAAAGGGAGTAACCAACAAGATTTTTGTGGAGCCCTACTCTATCTTGAGCAGGACCCTCGGAATCAGAGGAAGGGGAGGGAAGCATCCATTTGTGAGCCTGTGTTTCGAACAAGCTCAGAGAGTCTGCCACTATGTTTTACTCTGAAGGAAAGTATACAGTCTGAAGAGTCACCCAATACTGGACAGCTAGATCCCAAACTTGAAGAGATAGGCTGCAAAGAAGGTAGGACCATGTCCCCCCCTTGCTTGTTGATGTACCACATTACTGTGGTATTGTCTGGGGTTATTTTGACAGGTCCTAGAAGAAAAACATAATGAGAGGTGTGAAGGGTGAAAAGGAGAGCTCTCATCTCCTTAACATTGATGTGGTTTGACCTCTGATGAGGGCAGCCAGAGAACCTGGACCTTGAGGGGCCAAAAGAGGCTCCCCATCCTGTATCTGAAGCATCTGAAAAAAAGTTCCTGAAAGGAAACTGTAGGCTGAAAAGAAGCCCCTGGTTGAGAGACAGCTGATGAATTCACCACTGAAGCATGAGCTTCAGGCATGGAAGAAAAGGGACTAGAAAATCTAGAAGGTGACACTGTTGGAGCCAAACTGCCTTCAGGGACCATTATAGATTTCTCATATGAAGCCTGGTAAGAGGTAGCATAAGAATGGATGAAGCCCCAAATCCTAGTGCCATTAGAAACTAACTGGTTAAAACTGAAACCCAAGGAAGAAGGGACTGAAAGGTGAGTAGAGAAAAAGTGTTGGAAGGAGGCAGGGAAGCAAGCATAGGGATGGTCTGGAGCCTGCAATAGAGGAACACAGGATACTGAAAAGGAACCAGGACAGAACCAGGACTTCTGGAAGTTTAGTGTAAACCCCAGGCTTTGCAAGAGACAAACAGTATAGCAGAGGTGCTGAGGCAATGTCTCAGGGGAGGAAGGCTGAATGAGTAAATCGTCCAGATACAGAAAGATCTGAATGCCATCATCCTGCAAAAGGCAATCACATGACCGAACTATTTGGTGAAAATCCTTTGGGCAGTAGAAAGGCCAAATTACAAAGCAGAGAACTGAAAATGCAAGGAAGTAACAGAGAAATGCAAAAACTTCATGAAAAGGGAATGAATTGGGATGCAAAGACAAACAACCTTGAAATGCAGAGATACTCGGAAATCTTGGGGAAGAAGAAGAGACAATAGGGTCTTGAAGGGACAACATCTAAAAGGAAGGGATCTTCATAAAGGTGTTGAGCTGAGAGACATCCAAAATGGATCTCCAAGTGTTTCCTTCCTGAAAGGGATATTACAGTGCTGGTGAACATACTGAGACACTTTCAGGCTAATTCAGGATATAACATTAATGAAGCCATAACAAAAGCAAAAGTGGTAAATTATGTATCCACATACAAACTGGTTCAGTAATATCCATATTACACATCTGCCACTAGCAAAAATCTTGGAAAAATGTGTCCACAAACAACTAATGTACTACCTCAACCAAAGCAAACTGCTGGCAGAATCTCAGCATGGCTTCAGACCACACTATAGTACCACTTCGGTTCTCTTATCTTTCACTAATGTCATCAACCTTAATTGAAACAACAACAAACTATCATCAGCACTCTTTCTTGACCTTTCCAAGGCCTTCGATATGGTTAACCATCAGTTACTGCTCAGTACCCTGAAAGCTGTCTTCTTAGACCATCACTCACTACAATGGTTTCAGTCCTATCTAACTGGTAGACAGCAGGGTGTCTTATGGCAGGATAAGCTGTCATCCCATCTCCCAATCACCCTAGGAGTCCCTCAAGGCTCTATACTAGGACTCCTCCTCTTCTCTATCTTCATAAACAACCTTCATACTACCATCCCCAAATGCACACTGTATCCAATATGCAGATGATTCTACATTGATATGCTCTGTCTCCTCTCAAACAAATCTCCTGTCCCTAACCCAGAATACCTTTAACTAAAACTGGCTAATTAATAGACAACTGCTCCTGAATCCTAACAAAACCAAGCTGCTACTTTTCTCCCCAACCCATAGGTCCACTCATCCATTCTTCACTATTAAGTCTAACAATGGCACCATTATCTCCCCAGATGACCAAATGAAGCTCCTAGGAGTATTAACAGACAACAACCTCAAATTTGACACGCACATTGACCACACTAAGTCTATTAACAAAAAACTAGGTTCCCTTTACAAGGTCAAACCTTTTCTCACCCCTTTTGCTAGGGTTGCTATTGCACGAATCCATCTTCTTCTCTACTCTCCACTATGCCTCTCCAATATTTACCAAACTTTCTAAAACTAACCTCAACAAACTATCCTCCTGTTACTACCATATAGCTAGATTTGCCACTGGTAAGGCATATAATACTCACCATTGCAACAACCTAGTTCAACTTGAATGGCTGGAATTTCCTGCCCTTTTGCAGTTCAACCAACTTATAGTAGCACACAAAGTACTCAACCAGCCTGATAATACCCTGACTCTCAAGAACATTATCAGCCCACATAATTCTTTAAGGCCACTTTGATCTTCCAACTATTGGTCCTAGCCCTAAAAATCCAACACAGCAGGGGATTCTCTGTTTGCAAACTCAGTTGGTAAAATTTGGAACCTACTTCCTGCAGTTCTTACCCAAGAATCTTCTCCACCCCTATTTAAAAAGGCCTCAAAAATACTTTAAATCACGCTGGCTCTGCCCCTGCCTAAACCCTGACTAACCCAACCCAGCAACTTGGTGTTTCTCTATTCAACTGATTATTAGCAAGCCAGTCATTCTGTTGATCAAACGAGTTAAGTTATAACGTACAGATTTGCCTGCTTGTCACTGAGTTAAACCTTTAGTATGTGATAGCATATTCCTACTGTGCTAAACATTATGCAATGATGTATCTATATTCTTTTCTCGCTCCGTTAAACCTTTAGGATGTGGTAGCGTATTCCTACTGTGTTAAACCTTGTGAAATGATGTATCTATATTCTTTTCTTGCTCTGTTTTAGTATTACTGTATTATTATTATTATTATTATTACTTGTTTTTGTGTTAATAAATGGAGCTTTTCTCCCCGGGCCTCCGCTGAAAATGGGCATTTATCCAGTCGGACTATCCTGGTCAACAAATGTAAAATAAAAAAAAAAATATTTATAGGGACATGATAAAATTAAGTATTTAGGACTATGGATTAAAAATTATACTGATGTGGGAGCTAAGGATATGTGGGAAGAGACCAAACAAAAGATAATACAAAAATTGAGAAAGTGGAAGCTCTGTTACATGAATATTGATAGTAAGATACAAGTAATTACAATGTTTTTGTCCCTTTAGTCTTGTATACAAGGTCAGGCATATTTTTATCAACCAGAGGAGTTGTGGATAGTAATTAATAGAGTGTTGACATTTTTTATTTGGGAGGGGAAGATGGCAAGAGTCAAGTGGGATAAGCTTATTCTTCCAATAGAATGGGGCAGATTGGGATTACTTGATCTGATGGGGTATTTCAGAGAAACACAGTTAAGGTTCGTATACATGGCAGAAGTAGAAAACTATAACTCAAAATGGAAAGAGATGATGATGAAACTGGTTAAGTTTAAGTACCAGGGAGAGACTGCAATTTTGGATGCAAACCTTTTAGGAGAACAGCAATAATCATTCAGAATATTATATTTATAAAGTAGTAGAAGTAAATACAGGAATGTAGAAAGGAGATTCTGCTGATAGGGGTGACTGCAATTACAGATATAGACAATAGGCAAGAGGGGGTGGGGGTATATTGGAGAAAACTGACAAAGGAACCAAGGTATTGGGAGCAAATGACTAGCAAGGGAAAGGTAATAGAATAGGAAGATGCGAAGAACTTATTTGGACTGCAGGTCAGAAACTGCTTTCAATATCAAGGAGTGATATCAGAGTACAGGCAAAGACAAAGAAATAGGTGTGTCCTAAACAAAAGACCAGCACTGGCAGAGTTTTTAGTATAATCTAGAATAGAATTGGCTGTTAAGAAAGGAATAATTAGCAGAGTATACAAAACATTGCACGACACCTATAAGAATCAATCAGAAAAGATTAGGAAGAATTGAGAAGAAAGATTGGATAAGGAATTCACAAAGAAACAATGAGGGGGTATATGCATGTCTTCAAAATATGCAAAAAATCTAGAAGATTTAGGATCTTTGCCTGGAAGTGTTTACATAGATATTTTCATACACCAAGCAGGCTCCAAGGAATCTTTCCTCAGGTAGACAGCAAACGTTGGATATGTGATTGGGAAGAAAGAGGTAACTGGGAACATATTTTCTAGATGTGTAATGAGTTGGCTGACTTTAAAGATTCCCTACAGACTGCTCTGTCAGAGATGCTGGGTGAGCAAATTAGAGTGACTAGGGAAATTATTTTTTTTGAGCTATGACAAAGTCGGAATTGCCTAGATTAAGTAAGGCCTCGCTGAGTCTAATTATGATGGCTGCCAAAAAAGCAATTACTAGAAAATGGAAATCAAAGTCTAAACCAACTTTACTAGAAGTAACAAAGACAGTAAGAGATAAAAAAAACTGGAACTGGGATCTTTAGAAAAGGGTAGGAGTAAATTACACAGGAAAACATGGGAATTGTGGGATCACTACAAGCAGAGGAGGAGCAATGTTTAAAAAGAAGGCAGGATCTGAATGAGCTATGCAATGGTTAACCGACAATGACTGGATAGATTACAAGTGATGCAAAATGTTTGCAGCTACAATTACCTTGGCACGGTTTGTAAGGTACAATGATTGCAACTGAGATTGTGCTGCTATGATTTATTTTCATTTATATAAACGTAAGATTCCCTGTGTCACACATGATAATTTAATAAAGATGTTTCTT
Organism: Protopterus annectens; assembly: GCF_019279795.1. Classification (NCBI taxonomy): domain Eukaryota; kingdom Metazoa; phylum Chordata; order Ceratodontiformes; family Protopteridae; genus Protopterus; species Protopterus annectens. Next base: position 585,238,912 of record NC_056733.1, on the reverse strand, counting down.
GTATTAAAAAAAAAAATACATGCAAAGGAGGAACAAGGTTAAAAAGAAGGCAGGATTTGAATGAGCTATGTAATGTTTGACTGACAATGACTAGATATATTATATGTGATCTATAAAGTTTGCAGCTACAGGTGTCAAATAAATAAAACACCAATAGAACCAGCAAAAGACCAGGTCTTTTAGTATAAAAAATATTTTAATCACTATTCATCAGAATGACTTCATCAGAAAAACAAAAAGCAACCATGAACTCACCATTTAAATACTAAAATCATTAAGTTGAAACCAATCAAGCCTAACAATTTACAATTAAAGTGGATAACTCATCAAGTAAAAAAAGAACTTGTTAAATACATATAAAAATATATATATGTAAAACATAAAGATTATTTGATATGTATCTTTCTGTTTTTTAAAAGAGGCAAGTCTAAGTTGCCACTCTGCCTCTACATATAAAAATATATATATGTAAAACACGAATATTATTTGATATTTATCTTTCTGTTTTTTAAAAGAGGCAAGTCTAAGTTGCCACTCTGTCTCTTTTTGTTCAACTACACACTTAAAACCACCACCCCCTGATGTCTTTGTTGACTAACTCCAGCACAGAAAATGTAAACTACTTCCAATTTATACACTACAGAATGCTTATATAATGCATTGTTGGTGTTTCTTGTCCTAACAACATATACATGCTCTTCTGTAAATAGTACTGACCACATTGTTAGTAAACACATCCAACTTAAGCACTACATCCAAGAAGGGAACTTCCAAACCTGAGCAACATCATTTAAAATATACTGTAAGTTGAGCTTCCATAAAAAAAAAAAAAAAAAACTTCAGTTCTAACAGTGTTTTAGACAAATTTGCCCTTCTACTAGGCTGAAAATTCAAACCTAGTTTCAAAACATTAACATGTTCTAAAGTTAAATCAAAGTTAGAAAGATTAAATACCGAAATATGCACAGAATCAAAGTTCATAGTCCTTGCTACCTCCGCGGCCTTCTCCTGCTTCGGCTGCAAGTTTGGTAGCCTCTGCTCCTGCTCCCTTTGTTCCTCGACTTTAGGCCTATCATTTCGGCTTCTGGGAGTTTCAAAAGGAAGGAAGAAAAGTTTCATTGAGGCACTTAGTACTAGTACCCACTTTTTGAAATTTACACTTGGCGGCTCAAGTTTGGCAGTTCCTTTCTTGGATGCAGTGCTTAAGTTGGATGTGTTTACTAACAATGTGGTCAGTACTATTCACAGAAAAAATATGTTTTGCAACAGTTGTATACATTTTAAAAGCAGCCATCCTACATTTATTAAAAGGAATATTCTCCGCAGTTGAGGAGAAGGGAAGTCTGAATGAAGAGGTCACAGCTAGAATCAGAGGGGCTGCAGCCAACTGGCATAGAGTCTCAGGTGTAGTAACAGAAAATGTCAAAAGTAAGGTGCACAAGACAGTGGTGCAACCAGTACTACTGTATAGTACAGAAACCTGGGTAGTAAAGGCAGAGCAGATGAGGAAGCTAGAGGTGATGGCAATGAAGTGTCTGTGAATGGTGGTAGGATGCACATTGTGGGACAGATAAAGAGTTAAGGACATAAGAAAAGAAGCCAAAGTGGCTCCAATTGCAGAAAAGATCAAAAAGAGACCAGATTACAGTGGTTTGGACGTGCAGAAAAGCAGAAGACAATCTGGTGAAGATGATGTGGGACAGACAGGAAGAAGGAAAGAGGAAACGAGGATGTCCAGCAAAGAGGTGGATGGACTGTGTGAGAGAAGATCTGTGACAGTCAGGCATGAGTGTCAAAGAAGGCAGAAGTGTGGCAGTGAATCAAGAGAGATAGCCACAGTTAACACTATACACTGACCCCATATAAAAATGGGAAAAAAGCAGGATGATGATGGAAGGCAGCCATCAAGCAGGTCTTCAGGCCTGTTGTACAGAATCAAGTTCAACCAACCATCAGATTGTCAGTGTAGACCAACATGATTTATGACCTGATGCCTCTACCTTTTCCCTTCTATACTCAGGATAATTTTTTTCATTTTTTAACATTAACTGGGTGGTGTCTTCTCACTTTTCATCGTCTTTTCACATTGATTCCATTTCTAACTGGAATCAAAGCCATGCAACTGAAGTGTCACAGACACTGCTGTCACTGCTTCACAGATGCATTTTTAAGCTGAGGGGAAAAATCTGAATCTGCTACTGGTCCATTTTGACCATGAGGAGCTTCAAGAAGTCTCCCTCTCATTGGCTGAACCAAGACAATGAAAGCAAGGAAATCTGAACAGTCTCTGGACAAACAGGGCAGAGGAACAGTAAAGTGATGAAAGGTTAAAATCGGTGCCGTTTGTCGAATGTGGTGGAATATTTGAGACATATATTCGAAACAGTAATTTTTGCCTCGATTTTAGTTCTGGCTGAAAACACTGTGGTTCTGCTTTTTTCCTTTTTTCTTTTTTTCATATCAAGTGCAAGGTCAGAATTACAAAGAAATATTTGGAGTTGGTTGAAACACGACTGCAAAGTTCATATTTATGTTGCTTATTCCACAAGAACGAAAATACTTTATTTCTGAACTTTCTGCAAAGTGGTTTACTGCAACAGGTGCACAAAAAGATGACCAAATGTTAGTTTGTATAAAGTACATGACCAACAACAGAACACTGAGGAACACCTACAGAGACTGGCATAGGAAAACGTATAATTCTGGCCAACTAACAGTCTGAGTTCTGATATGCAATCTAATGAACCAGCTGACAGCTGGTGCAGATAGATGTGTTCTGGTGAGATGCTGCAAATGAATGTAATGACTGTATCAAACGCTTTACACAGGTCAAGGGGAAGTGCTTTAACAGAGATGTCCTGGTTCAGTTGTTTTAAGGTGGAATGCAGAAGTGCACCTAGCACTGTGCCTGGGATGAAAATCATGCTGAAAGCCCAAGAGAGCTTTGGGAGCCTAAGTGATAAAAAATAAAATCATACATACAATTTTCTAGTAAGTTTGACATATGTGAAATAAAAATTGTCATTTGCACAGGAGGAATCACTTCTGGGTAGATGGGATAATTAAGAAGAGGGAAAACATGTTCTATAAACTGGTGAATTATTAAGGTGAAGACAAGCAATGGACAGAAGCAAGTTTTAGACATTCAGATGGAAGAGTGTCAGCAGCACCAAAAGTGGACCTTCACAGTTCCTCAGTAGCATACAGATGTAACTAGGTAAAATGAAGAGAAATGCAACAAGCAAGCCATATTGTTTATCAACAATGAAAGTTCCTGTGTGTTGGAGGGGAAAGAACCATTACCGATGAACTAACAATAAAACTGACTACTTCATGCGGAAATGACTGGGGGGTGCACAGCTGGATGGATTAATTCCCAAGGGTTAAAAAAATGGTAAATGTCTCCCAAAATGTTTGGGAATTTGGAAGAACTTAATGAAGAGGTGTGAAGATCACTCATCCTCAAATGCATAAAAAATTGTGCCATGTACTTGGTGAAGATGAGTCCAGCAGAGAGCTTAAAAGTCAATGAAGTGAAATGTTAATGGGAATATTCATTAGTGAATCTGTGGTGCTGTCTGTGACCTTTGTGAACCGGGATATATAGACAAACATCCCTTACTCAAAGCTACAGTGATGAGAAGGGGATTTTTCAGCATCAGGAGAATAAGGAACCAGGGAGGCCCGCTTAAATTTTTTTTACAGCTGTACACAGTTTAGGTTGGAAAGGTCTAGGATGGGTCTCCAAAGACCATCTATTTTGGCTACCAGGAGTAAACATTTACCCCTTTTCTGGTGTAAGGGGTGGTAATTCCTAGTGACAGTGCTACCAGTTTCATATGTTGTACAAATGCCCAAATAATTTTCATTCATTCTAAGTAAGATTTTTTTGTTGAAGGTTTTACAGCATTCAGAGATGGTTACAGCATGATCTTTACCAAAACAAGCACTAAATGTGTGTTGTGCATGTGTTTGCATCATGAAAATCCGTGGTTTTGCAGTGCTCCTCGCCACCCCTTGCCTATTATATATATATATATATATATATATATATATATATATATATATATATATATATATATATATTATATATATACACACACTAACTCTGTTATATATATACACACACTAACTCTGAGATCGCTGTACAATGGGGAAAGGGCAAACATCCGACACTGGTTTCCAGAGGAGAAGCTGATTCAATGTTCTGAGATTTGATTATCTCAGTTTCTATCATATGGTCTTGTGATCATATGAAATGTACACACTTGTTGGTGAATTTCTGGGCACATGACTATCCACCAAAAATCCCCCAGAGCAATTATGTTTTACATAAATATCAAAACACACACACACACAAAAAAACAAAAGAAGCAAATGCCAAAACAAAGTACGCAAAATGACTAATGAACTCTGACAAGACAGACATCCACTTATCTTGCACTGAAAAGATGGAGTGGGCCGGTCTCCCCTCTACAGTAGAGTTTTCCTGCTAATTTACTCAGCATGGGAAGCAATCTTGCACCTAGTCTGGATGTTGGACTGTTCTTGATGTCTGGCCAGAAGACTGATGTCCAAGTGCAGTTAAATTTCATCAGTTATGAATGAACTGAAGCAACTGATGATTGCATTAATAGTAAATGACAACCATAATTCAGCCTGCTAGGGCAAGAAATTAAGATGATATGAGATGGTGTCTCCCTTATGCCATCAGAGTCCTGGTGTCTAGGTTTCAAGCATCTGCTCATTCAGCATGGGGAAAGGTGAAATCATCTGTAAAGTAAGGCCGGATGGTGGACCTTCTATGGCAGAAGTTCCCCAGAGTCATCAAATTATACAATGAACATCATGCTTGACTGTGCCAACTGATTTGCATAGCATTTACAGTGGATATACAATGTGTGTACACACCCCTGTTAAAATGCCAGGTTTTTGTGATATAAAAAATGAGATCACAATAAATCATTTAAAAAATTTTCCCACCTTTAATGTGACCTATAACCTGTACAATTCAATTGAAAAATAAACATCTGTTAGGGGAAAAAAATATATAAAAATAAAACACGCACAATAAGCTGGTTGCATAAGTGTGCACACCCTTAAACTAATACTTTGTTGAAGCACCTTTTGATTTGATTACAACATTCAGTCTTCTTGAGTAGGAGTCTATCAGCATGGCACATCTTGATTTGGCAATATTTGCCCACTCTGTATTGCAAAAGCACTCCAAGTCTATCTATATGATTGAGAGGGCATCTCTTGTGCACAGCCCTGTTCAGGTCACCCTACAGATTTTCTATTGGATTTAGGTCTGGGCTCTGGCTGGGCCATTCCAAAACGTTTCTTCTGGTGAAGCCATTCTTTTGTTGATTTGGATGTATGCTTCATGTCATTGTCGTGTTGAAAAATGAAATTCCTCTTCATATTCAGCTTTCTAGCAGACGCCTGAAGGTTTTGGGCCAAAGGTGACTGGTATTTGAACTGTTCATAATTCCCTCCACCTTGACTAAAACCACACCAAAGAAAAGCAACCCCAAAGCATGATACTGCCACAACTATGCTTTACTGTGGTGATGGCGTTCTTTTGATGATGCAAAGTGTTGTTTTTGTGCCAAACATACCTTTTGGAATTGTTGCCAAAATGTTCAACCTTTGTCTCATGAGAACAGAGTTGCCAGATTTCCGACTGGCCAGGTAAGGACAAAAAAAAAAAAAAAAAGAAGGTCTTTTAACGCTAAATGAAGACCAAAAAAAAAAAAAACACAGAGCTTACCTGCGTTTAATGCAGAACATCAGGCAGTTCCGCATTAAACACAAGTAGCTCCGTGTTTACAGATTTTTGAATGGTGTGTATGCTGGTATATGAGCCAATCAAAAAAAAATCATAAAACGGAGCTACTTGTATTTAATATGGAAATGCCTGATGTTGTGCATTAAACACAAGTAGCTCTGTGTTTAGTGATTTTTGATTGGCCTGTATGCCGGTATACGGGCCAATAAAAAAAAAAAAAAAAAAAAAAAAGAGTCTGTTTCGCCAGGATTTAAACCAGCAGTGCGAGACTCAGGATCGGGCTGCTGATCCCGGGACAATCCCGCTTAAATGGGGATGTCTGGCAACCCTGCATGAGACCATAACACATTTTCCCACATGCTTTTGGGAGACTATGTATTGTTTTGCAAATTTTAGCCGGGCATGGATGTTTTTCTGTGTAAGAAAAGGCTTCCGTCTTGCAACTCTACCACATAGTCCAGACATATGGAGAATACGGGAGATTGTTATCACATGTAGTACACAACCAGTACTTGCCAAAAATTCCTGCAGCTCTTTCAGTGTTGCTGTAGGTCTCTTAGCAGCCTCCCTGACAAGTTTTGATCTTGTCTTTTCATCAGTTTTGGAGAGACGTCTAGTTCTTTGCAATGTCACTGTTGTCCCATATTTTCTCCTCTTTTTGATGACTGTGTTCCATGATATATCCAATGCTGTGGATATTTTTGTACCCTTATTCTGACTGATGCCTTTCAACAATGAGATCCCTTTGATGCTTTGTAAGCAATCTGTGAACCATGGCTTTTGTTGTAGCAGGCAAATGAGTAAATGTCAGGAAAATCTTACTAGGACAGCTTAACTTTATTTGGGGTTAATTAGAGTCTTTTTAATTAATGGCAGGTGTGTACCCAAGAAGACAGAATGCTGTAATTAAATCAAAAGGTGCTTCAACAAAGTATTAGTTTAAGGGTTATATTTTTCCCCTAATCATTTTGTTTTTCAATTGAATTGTACAGGTTATAGGTCACATTAAAGGTGGGAAAAGTTTTGAAATGATTTATTGTGGTCTCATTTTTTAATATCACAAAAAATGGCACTCTAACAGGGGTGTGTACACTTGCACAATAGTCATTCCTGAGATGCCCACGATCTTAGAATTGTAGCAATCCTGAAAACAGCAGACACATGACTTGTAAAGGGTAAGAAACTAAAATGGCTCGTGCTTCAAATGGATAAAGCCTGGAAAGACTGGCATAAAAGCAGAACACAAAATACATTTCATACATTGAGGCATCTCAGAAATCTCACTAAAGACCACATTAAAATTGATAAACAAACCTATTATACAAACCTCCAACATAAACAAAAAAACCCAGACTTTTTTTTGTCATCACTAAACACACTAATACATCCTGGCCAAACTGTCACACCCTCTCCTTGTGATTCTGACACCATTGACTTAATACCATCTCAATTTATTTAATGCCTGCTTTATAGATACAGTATTAACCCTGCCTAATAACACCCCCCCACAACCAGTCACATTTAATTTTCCTTCCTCCTTTTTGCCACCTCTGTTAAAAGAAAACTGCTACTGAAACTAAAATCAACCTCTTTGGCTGCCAACCAACTTCTAACAGAAGACCTAAAATAGCGGCTGATGGCATGGCTTTCCCTCTAGCCATAGAGATAAACTGATCCATATCAGAGACATTTTCCATCTATCTGAAAAAAAAAAAAAAACACTTTGTAACACCCCTGAACAAAGGTATCACATCAGTACGGCTTTCCATCTGCAGACCTACTGCCATCTATCCACTCTCTGAAAAATACTAGAAAAAAATACATGCACTCTCAACTTATGCAGTACAATAACTCTAATAACCTTTCCAAAACACAGCGTGGTTTTAGACCTCACCACAGTACTAACACTACTCTCCTCCACTTCACCATCATCATAAACTAATACAGGAATGATAGCAAGCTGGTAGCTTCACCATTCTTAAATTTAGCAAAATAATTTGACACCAAATCCCATCAACATCTTCTTACTCAACTTTCTTCTCTTGGCATCACCCAATTCTCTTCCTCATAGTTCCATATCTATTTGACTGACAGGCAGCAAGCAGACAAATGGAAAAGTCTTCTTCCCTCTTCCAGTCACTGTCAGCATCCCACAAGGATTAGTATCAGGCTCCCTCTTATACAACATTTTTATAAAACTATATAGTGCTACCCACCTCACTAGTCTAACACAGCTTAATATGTGCAGTCCTGTCCCTACCAACAGCTCAGGACATCACCCTACGTTTTCCACTGCAATTGAAATTAGGCTAAAAGGTGCAAGTCTATTTTTTAAATCATTAAAATCTTATGCTCTTCACTATTATACAATACCAAAATGAAAACACACTATTTTGAAATAACTTCATCAATAACCCAAACAAAAATTCAGGGTGTCTCAACTGAAAATAATTTCAAATTTGACAAACACTTACTGCAAGCCATTAGAAATCACACTAGAAATGTGGCTTCCTTTATAGAAACAAACTTTACCTGACAAATGAAACAAGACAAATACTACCATCTACTTACTTTCTTCCATCACAGCTATAGGCCTCACTTATTTCTTACAAACCTAAATAATACATGTAAAGATGAGCACTCTGCTTGTTACAATAAAGTAGCCAAACTAGCTGCCAACCTCTTGTACAGGATTCATCATTGCAGAGCCCTGAAACAACTACACTGGCTTGAGCTACCAAACTATTTAACATACTCATAACTTATTACCATGCACACACTTGCACATGCCCAAGAAAAAATGTCCAGCACTAAAAGATACCCTGCAGTACTACTCTCCAGGTAGACACCTTTGCACCATAAACTCTTAGTAATTTCAACAAAGTCTAATAACGCAGCTGGGAACTCACTATACCACCATTATGTATCTATATGAAACTTTCCATCTTCAATATCTTGCTAAACAACCAGTAAACCACACACGACTGTGCACATGATCCTCACGTGGGTCCATTATCCTTCGTCAGCTCACACCCCTTATCCCGTTATAGCATTTAATCCTATCCGTGCAACAAACCTTGGTACCACACCTCCTCAATTACCTTCCTATCTTAATTCCTACTTTACATTTCAAAAATAAATCAAAAGCCAACTCAACTCCATGTATACAAACCAAAAAAATAAAAAAAGATGTTCACTGTTTACCAATAGTTTAGTATACAGTTAAGCACTTTTCCACCAGAACTTCATCAGAACCAGAACAAATATCATTTCCTGTTCCTTTTTTGTACAAAAAGAGCAAAGTCCATACAATTAGCAGCATTCATTCATTTCATTAATCAATTAGGTTAAAAAATTGTATAGAAAAATAATTGCAACCCTCTCTGTAAACAAATGTATTAAAAATACTCCCCAAAATTATAAAATAAATTTACAAAGTTGATATAAACAAGCTGATAAAAACAGTTATTGTGTAAAAAAAAATAAAAAAAAAAAAAATCCCCAAGATTCAATAATGCCTACACTAAGTGTACACACTGTTCTGAGTGAAAAGACAATACAGACAAAACTCACACTTTCTTTCCTAATTTTAGTTTTCCTACTGATATTCTTGCAGCTTTAAATACTGACAGGGATTCCTAAAGGTTACCACAAAGTGTACACTTGGAGTAACCTTTACAAGCGACTAGAAAGCACAAAAAATGTGATAAGAATGTTCTTGAATACATATCGTATACACTTAGTGTAGGCTTTATTGAATCTGGCCCAATAATGTATACAATTACAAATATATACATATAGCAGACGACTCTTTGCCATCATTGAACAATTAATTTCCGCCAATATAAAAAACTAGTTTTTGTGGCTACACAAAATATTTAAATATCAATGTGCACTAACTGTGTAAAACCCTTAGTACCATGACGTTAGTTACCCAAACCTTGTACTTCAATTTCTTTCTGATCTTGCCACTTTATCAATCACTTTCAAATATTTTCTACTACGCACTTATAACCAAGTGCTATGCCAGTAGGTAACCCTGTATTCTTACTGCCACTATTCTTGACTCATCAGCTATACAACACCTCTCACCCCTACTAGCTTTAATGATTTTATCTCCCCCGATGGATAATGTTACACACTCCTTACCTCAGTTGTATTTATTTCTAACATCTATACTGTAACCCTCATTATCCATGCCATTTAAGTCATATCTAATGTCGGCTTGTCCCACATACTGCAATTAAAATGTTTCTTGCTTTAAATTTAATAGCAGTTTTTTGGTCCCTTCAGACGTAATTGTTACCGACCTGGTCCCCCAGTGCCCCACATCCACATTGGGTCTACCAGCTATTCTCCTACCCCCCACCAGACTTGCTCAGTTTTTATTGCGGAGGCCATATGTAGAATCCAAAGGTGTGTTGGGTGCTTGGCTCATTTGTACTTCCATCTAAGGGGGAATTTTTTTTTTTTGATTATGACCTAGCCACTCCCTTTTCCCTCCCCCATCCTCACATGCTCATTGATTCACCCGAGGGCACACACCCACCTGGGATGGGCCCAGCTATTCCTTCCCTGTCACTTAGGCAGTTATGTGAACCCAGATTGGCTGGGCTGCAGTCAAGGCTTTATGACCCCTATGACACTGGAGCGGCTTGAATTGAATTAATTTACACTGTAACCATGGAAGAAATGCCTGTTTGACCATGTCAAAGACAATTATAACTAGATGTCTTAACAACTACATATGTAATGTACTTTTGTAAAAACATTTGTTCTGCTATGAGCATCTTAAATGTACTTCTATAAATTTTCTCCCCAGGCCTCGGTTGAGATGGAATTTCCCAGTTAAAGATACATTAAATAAATATGATTGATTATTATTTTGCTATATATACATTTGTCACAGAAAAGTTATAGTAAATAAATTACCTTTTTATTCTGCTAATATGCAGATAAGGTCCAAAAGGCATGCATCCTTCTCTATAGTGCTATCCTAAGAACATCTGTATGCCCAAAGGTATTTGTTCAGAAGTGTAACAGAATACAGTTTCTATACAAATCAAAACCAGGTCTCAATTTTGAGTTACAAAACCTCATTTGCAGTTTACTAGAGCAAATGATGGGATATACTCATCTATGCTGCATTGATCATAACTGTTTTATGACCCAAATGAGTGGCAGATCCAAGATGTTATCCCATGTTTTGGGCAGACTTACCTCTAGGGCTGCCATGCGCACAACTTGGTTGCTGTGATAGAAGAAGGTGGGTAGCACATCGAAAATGGAGTTTTCAGACAAAATCAGTTTCTAAATCAAATAAAAGGGAATGTTAGATTAATTCTGAGTTACTACAACCGAGTTAAGTAAAACCTGCTATTAATAATGCACGATACAAACAAATTTTTCAGTGCAGATAATGGTTTGTTAAACTGCTGATTTCCTAGAGGACAACTAAGAATTAATTTCCATAGCACTTAACTAGAAATCTGATATAGGACAAAGGCATGAAAACAGGAAGTGAAGTACTGGAGCTCACATTTCAAGTTTCAGTGAATTGATATAAAGTTGGTAAATGGTATCAAAGACTAAGCTACTGCTGGAATTTACAGGGTGACCCTTGACCATTTACATGGTGGGGACTGCTATCCAGGAAAGGGGGATGAGTCACTGAGAGGGTATCTTTCCCCTTCAGGTTTTATAAATATGTGCTTAGCCACTGGCATCCAGTAAAAAAACAATTAGTGGCACAAATAACCAGGTAGAAGGGAAGATCCCTTTCCTCCTTAAAAAAAAAAAAAGAGAGAGGACATGCATACACTTTGGGGGGGGGGGGTTAGAAACTGCTAAAGCAATATCCATGCCTATTAGGTAGCCCATTTGGGAGGGTGGCCTAATGGTTAAGGTGTTTGCCTTACAAGCACAAGGTGTAGGGTTTGAGTCTCACAAGGGATAATTGACTAGGCTTAAGAAGGCTTGCAAGGGCAGTTACCTTAGTACTAATCTATGAACCTATAATATCCCCAAACTATATACCACATAGGCTGTAAAACTGGAATGGAGAAGATGTAAATATCCATGAAATAGTGCAAACTCTCTGGGAGTCTAATATACTGAGAATATAAAAATGCAGAATTAACATCTACTTCATCCAGCAACCAAGACCTGTAACAGTCATGGTTTGGTGCTGGTCAACAAGAGGAGGTTGGTAAACTGGGCATGGAGTATCATTGAGAAAAACTATTCCCAAGTCATGCCACAATAATAACACTATAGAGAATAATTAGTGTAGTAAGCTAGGGCTAGCAGAAAATGTGGATGGGACAAATTGTCCTAATCATGTTTATACACTGATACCATGCACCTCCAAACCTGGGAAAATTGATGGGGTGGAGTTTAACTGTTACAGAAAATAGCCAGCAGGGTTAAGATAATTATACTTGTGCCCTATCCACCCATTCTTAGCTAGAACCCTAAGTAATTACTCTTGTGGCTCATTTCTAACATACAACTCTTCATACAAGCAAAATACACACAGATGTTCACTGTTGTACATGAAGACAGTTTTCCAGCTATGGTATTGCATGCTCAATTACTTGTGTCTATTACTATGAAACTGGTAGACTACAGCATTCTCACCATGTACTAAATTGTACAGTGCAAGTCATCACATGGGTATAAAGAAGTTTAGGGAAAGGCTGGGACAAGGCTATGGGACATGAAACTTCATGAGGAGGATACCTGTATGTCTTACTTTGTTTGCTTCTCAATACACTTATACAAGAAGTGACTTCACCACAAATCTGGTGGTATAAAAGAATTGTACAGTTATTTGGGATACTAAGGTGACTATAACCCAAGCACTGAGTTAGGGTACGACTATGTACTTATGACTATGTAATAACATATAAGAATGGAACACCAATATGATGCCTAACAGCACTAACAAGTATGGCTGCAAAGAAAGCTGCTTTACTACAATCGGCCTCCCTCATTAATGCCAGGAAGGAGCCAGGAGCTCTATCACAGACAGACCCATATGCCATAGAAGCTGTGTACATGGTAACATTTGCAAGAGAAGCTCATGACACACATTGTGCATGCAGTACTAATGAAGGGCAGATCAAAAGGAAAATAAATGTTTTACTGTAAGTCATGACACTGTACCAGGGCACCCTGTTTTTTTCTGTCCTTCCTATGGTGAAAAGATCCTAGGACACAAAGAATGAATGTGGCGAGCAAGCACTAAAGACAGGTGTGAAAAAAAATACTTAAAAAGCAGCTACATCCAAAACATAGCACGATTTAGTTGGTGGGCTATTTTCACAATACTATATATATTGATAGATTCACTCATCTGCTCCTTCCCTGTAATTCAGATACCACCATGTGCCCAACAAGATGCTCCTCCTGCTGGAGTAAAGTTGTGGGGTTTGCTGTTAATCACTGCAAAAGCTCCCCTTTGAACCAACTAGAGTAAAACTCGGGGTTATGTGTATCGCAGGAAACTTTCCAATGTGTTGTTCAGCTATGACACAATTAATACCTTAAAAGAACAAATTTTATTTTGATACCTAAACAACAGCATTTGCAAATACCATGCTTAACAGAAGATAATTTTTATTGTTTGCTATGAAAAATGCAGTGAAAGAAATATAGAGCAGAAATGACATTCTTCAAAATAAATCACATTACAATAAAGTCACAAAGTGCCAGCAAAACAGATGCAAACATACACAAAGTGATGAAAATTAAATACCTTAAGGTTTTCTGGACAGAACTGATGCCCATACATATCAATGGCCGACAAGAAAATGGACTCCACTTGGTTGTGCCTTAGCTCATATGAAGGAAGATGTGAAGCAATCAAAGCCTATATAGTAACACAAAGCCTAGTTCAAATGATACTACAAGACATTTCAATGCAGAAGACATTAAAAGAAAATTGTACTATCAGTGAATTTACTATAGTTACAGTAGAACACCTTCAATATTCAGTCTGCTGGTTCTTAGTCAGAAGTACCAAAAGATCACAAGGATCAAAATGAGATTTTGTAGGATTACATGGATGTCACAGTAGTACAATCACACAGATGGGTTACAGCCTAACCTGTCATTTTCACTTTTCTCCTACCTTATGCTCATACCAATACACTGATAGAAAAAGACCTCTGCAATGCACAACTTAGCCTGTGGTGACTACAATCCAAGATCTTTTCCCTTTGTGTCCATCTTATGGGCACTTTTCCAAGCACATGCTTTCTTTTGTTTTATTTTCAATGAAAGTGAATATTCTTGCACTTTTTTGAAGTAAAGTCCAGTCATTTCTCTGTCCACACTGTACACTACACCCAGACTTACTGCACAATGGTCCTCAGCCTGTAGTTACAAGAGCAGACTGACCTTGCTGTTTATCCCAAGGTGAAACCTAACAAGCACTCCAAAACAGGACTAGTCCCGCAATTGAAGTCAGTGGGACTACACTGCTTACTGCATTCCTCTAGGACTGCCATTTACTGCTTTTGGACAGTCCTGCAGTTTAGTAACCACTTAACTTTGAGCCCCATTGAATATTTGATTTCTTCATAAAGTGTTGTGAGGCATAGGTTTTATCACAGACAAACAACCATTATCAAATTTGTGGTCAACAAGGCCAGCAAACTGGGAACATTATACAGCCCTCAAGCACAGCTTCAGACCTCTCAAACCCTTTTACTACCCACTATTAACCATGCATCAACTATCCTAACAAATTTACAAAAAATAACAATTGCAAAATTTGCTACCACTCTCCCAAACAAACAAAACTCATCAGTACATTGTTCTCAAACACACTAACTTGAATTCAAATATAGTATAACTTTAGCTTATTTTAAGGTATTCACAATATTCCTCATAAATACAACTGCCTGTTTATTGCACATCCTATAAGCAGATATTAAAACATATCTTTATGATTCCAACATTTAAACAATTTGATAACAAATAAATCAACCAATTGCTATGAGGACAACTTATACTCCATAGATAACAGAGCAACTATACCAGTTCGTATCAGATCAGAAACTAATTCCAAACTCTTTTTTTTTTTTTTTTTTTTTTTTACAAAATTAAACCTTTTACTCTTCATGGTTATACTTCTATAACTCACAAAAAGTACAGTTGTGTACACTTACCATAAATGTAAATGTTCGAGTGTATTCACTGTTGCAGTAATTTCATTTGGGTTATGTGCTTGCAGGTAGCCCTCAGTCGGCCTGATTGATAAAGTCTTGGGGTCCTGCATCAGTTGCTGTCCCTTCTTCCATGATGTCAGGTCCTCAGGGGTATAAAACATGTAGCCGATTGAAAAAATATATTGAGTTCTGTCTGCTTACTGCTTGCTCTTACTGTGGGATTTGAAGTCTTCTTAAGACACTCAGTCTTGCTGGCTGGAATCAAAGTCTGGTTATAATTGCATTCACAGTCTGTTGCATACAGAAACTTGCAGAATATACACTGATACAGCATCTGACTTTAAGAGCAGTAACCAATAACTTTTATAATAAACCAAACTGGACAAATGATGCAGCTTAAAAGTACTGTTCCAACTTTAGTTCTCATATAGTACAGATGATGTGAGAGATATAACATTTACCTCAGAACACCAAATGTGTTCCTACCATACCCCTAACAACTAGATTTAATACAGACTTTTTATACATATTTTAGTTAAACTCACACCCTCTAGGTTTTGGAAAGATACTGCCTTGATGACGCAAATGCTAACACATCTGTTCTTGTCCAAATGATAAGTAAACTGTCTTCAAGAAAATGCCTTGTGGATTCTGTAAATGCTGATAAGTAAACTGTCTTCAAGAAAACACCTTGTGGATTAGAAAAGCACATTTTTAAACTTTCTTAGAAAAGCATGTCCTGTTGTCCAGTGAAAGCAGATTACATTCTTGTCACGTCTGTAAGAAGTTCAGCTTTCTTGATGTGTGTGTAATACACTCATAAGCAAGTTCCTTATTTTTTTAAGCCACAGTCATTTAGTATGGTTGCTGATCACATATTACTAAACTTTGTTTCTGTATTTAAGCAAGCTTTTTCTTTCAGCATATTTAGAACACAATTAATTTAAATTCATAATATCTAACACCGATGCCATTACATCAGTTTTTCTTGCCCCAGATGTCAGGTGCCCCCCTAATGGGAAGCAATTAAATATAAAAGTACAAAAATATACCTCCCAACAAAAAAGCAAATACACCAAAAAGGCTTTTAAGCATAGTAAAGGAAAGTAGAGGTATAGCCAAAAGAAGTTGGGGGGCTGGAGGGAGGTTAACCAGGACTGCAACAGTGAATACACTCGAAGATCTACATTTATGGTAAGTGTACACAACTGTACTATGTTCTTCATGTTTCACTGTTGCAGTCATTACATTTGGGTAGATTCCCAAAGCTATGGTTGGGAGGAGGAATTTAGATAGCATTAGGGCCAGCTATAAGGCCCTGCAAGACTGCAGTGGCAAAGCCAGCTCTGGATTTAGAGAAAAATGGCAAATGATAATGCTTGGTGAAAGTATGTACAGAACTCTAAGTAGCAGCTTCTAGGATGTCCCTGGTAGGGAAGCCTCTGAGAAAGGCTGTAGAGGTAGATGCAGCCCTGGTGGACTGAGGTCTGATCCCCTGGGTGATAGGTTTTCCATGGTGCTTATAGCAGAAATTAATGCAATGGCTTATCCATTTAGAAATGGTTTGCTTTGAAATAGCCTTCCCATCTGCTCCTGCAGCAAATGCCATCAGCAGTTGTTCAGATTTCCTTTGAGGTTTAGTCCTGTCCAAGTAGAATCTAGGTTGTCTGTGCACATCTAAGGAATGCAGTATCTGTTCCCCTTTATTCTGTTGATTGGGAAAGAAGGTTGGCAAATGAAGGGGCTGATTAAGAGCCACACTGGGCATGAAGGATGGATTGGTTCTGAGGGACACCCTGTCCGCATGAAAGATGATGAAAGGCTCCACTGCCATAAGGGCCTGTAATTCAGATACCCTTCTAGCTGAAGTGATTGCTAAAAGGAAAGCTGTTTTTCAAGAAAGAAATTTTAAGTCTGTAGTAGGACCTGGCTCGAAAGGAGGTAGAGTGAGTTTCTCCAAGACAAAGTTAAGGTCCCAGGCTGGGGTTGGAGCTCTCCTGGGTGGTCTCAAAATTTTGGCCCCTCTGAGGAACTGTTTGAGTAGTGGATGAGAGAAGAGGGGAGGTTCTGTGTTATAATGAGCTAAAATGGCTGAGGCATGGATTTTAATGGAGGAAAAAGACAGGCCCTTGTGAAGCATCTCAGTTAAGTATTATAAAATCTGAGGTAAGCTTGGCGCTGCTGTGCCCATCCCTTGAGACTGGTTCCAGGCACAGAATCTTTTCCACTTTTCAGCATAAGATTTTCTAGTACTAGGCCTCCTTGCCTCTAAAATGATATCCATCACAGGTTTGCTGAGGGATAGTAAAGGAGAGATTAAGTAATTAGCCAGGCTGCAAGGTTCAGTGTTAGAAGCTGAGGGTGCAGAATCTAGCTCTCCTGCTGAGACAGCAGGGAAGGAGTCCGAGGCAGGTGCCATGGAGATGACCATGACACACTGCGTAGGATGGGTTACCAGTGTTGGCGCAGCCAGTCTGGAGCAATCAAAATCATCCTTGGTTTGTCCTGTTTGATGTTTAGTAGTACTTTGGAGAGCAGAGGCAGAGGGGGGAAGGCATAGACTGATAGGTTTTTCCAGATGAAGGACAGAGGATCCACTTTCCAGGCTTGTTTGTGGGGAGTCCTTGTGCAAAATTTGTCCAATTGGTAGTTCTGAGGAGAGGCAAACAGGTCTATATCTGGGCTCCCCCATTTGCTTGTCAACATGTTGAAAATCCTTGGTTCCAGTTTCCACTCATGTGGGTCCATGAGGTTTCGGCTTAGTCCGTCTGCCAGCGTATTTAATTTTCCTGGCAAGAATTGAGCTTGTAGGTGCACTTGGTAGCTCAAGGCTGTGTTCCACAATGCCATGGCTAGTCTGCAGAGGGGGTAAGAATGTGTACCCCCCTGCTTGTTTATGTACAACACAACAGTGGTGTTGTCCGTCTTTACCATTAGTTGTCCTGGAAGAATGTGGTCCTTGAAGGCTGTCAGAACATTCTGTACAGCTAACATTTCGTTTTGATTGATATGCAGGTGCATTTGACTTGGGTTCCATTTGCCCTGAATGCACTTCCCTGCCAGGTGAGCCCCACATGCATAGTCTGATGCATTTATTGTTAGGGTTTGGGCGGCAGGGGGTGGTGTGAAAGGTAGTCCCTTGTTTTGGTGGCAGGCCTCTGCCCACCAAAGGAACTCTAGGCATAGGCAAGGTATGATAGGAATCATTGTTTATAGGTCCTGAGAATGTTGACACCATAGGCTTTTTAGATACCATTGTAGTTTCCTTATATGCAGTCTTGCATATGGAATTAGAAGAATGCAGGAGGCCATGAACCCCGAGGCTTGCAGTATTTGTCTTGCAGATAGCAGGGTTTTTGTGGCCACTTGTTTGAAGTAGGTTGTCAAATGAATTTGTTTCTCTGGCGTGAGGTAAGCCATCTGGGAAATTGTATTCAAGCTTGCTCCCAGAAATATAATTTGTTGACAGGGTACCAGGTGTGATTTCTTTTCATTTATGGTGTACCCCAGACAAGTTAGAACCCTTTGTACAAAGGTCAGATGATTCAAAAGTATTTCCTGGCTTTCTGCCTGAAATAAACAATCGTCCAGGTATGGGTACATTTGAATATTTCTTTGCCTGCAAAATGCAATGACTGGAGCTAGGCACTTTGTGAATACCCTGGGCGCAGGAGATAAGCCAAAGGGCAGTGCGTGTAGCCTGCTTTGAAGTGTAGGTATCTTCTGCAAGATTCCCTGATTGGGATGTGCAGGTATTCTTCTTTTAAATCTAGTGTTGCCAACCAGGCATCTTTGCCTAGCATAGGAAGTAATTGGTGAAGAGTCAGCATCTTGAATTTTGGAATCACCAAAAAGGTGTTTAGAGTAGACAGATCCAGGATAGGACGCGATGAACTGTCTTTTCTGGGTACCAGGAAAAGTCTTGAGTAGAAACCTTGTCCCTTTTCTTCTTCTGGTACCAGTTGAATAGCCCCCATGCTTAAGAGAGAGAAAGAACTTGTTTTTGGGCCTCTGCCCACTGATTTGGGGGTAGGTCCAGCCACCCACTTGGTGTTGGCAACTTGTTGAAGTGAAATCTGTACCACTGGGACACTATATTTAAAACCCATTTGTCCTGGGTAATGAGCTCCCAGTTCTTTGCATGAAGAGCAATCTTTCCCCACAAAGGGGCAGTCAGTTAATAAGTGCTTGTAAATTTTAAAAGGAAGTCATTGAGACAGTTTACCATAGGGAGGAGTCTTATTATTCCCAGATTTGGAAGTGGAGGCCCTCCACTGCTTAGTTCTGTGTGTCCCCTGGGACTGAAACCTGGGGTTTTTGCTGTGTCTGGGTTTGGCTTGAGAAGACCTGGAAGGGGCTGGAAAGGACCAATTCTTAGAGGGCCAGTACCTACTAAATCTAAGGAGGCTGAACTTGTAAAAAATCTTTAACAGTTTGCATAGATTTAGCTTTATCTTCCATCTTTTTAAGAACTTCCTCAGCCTTGTTGACAAACAGGCAGTCCTGATTTAAAGGAGCATCCAACAATTTAGCTTTAAAATGATTAGGCAAAGATTGCTCCTTAAGCCAAGCATGCCTTCTGAGCACAGACCCAGTAACATCAGCACTGCAAGAGGCCTCTAATGAATCAAAACTACATTGCAAAGTATGTTTTCCAACTTGTTCATCAGAATGCATTAAATCCTATAATTCTTTATTTTCCGCACAGTCAGGAATCAACATCATTTTCTGTTTAAGCAGTCCAATAACATGTTGCTGATACTTTAACATATGAAACTGGCAGTTTATAGCCCTAATGGCCAAGGTTGCAGAAGTGTAAACCTTCTTACCCCATCTATCCAGTGTCCAGGAGTCTCTATCAGAAGGGGTAGGATTTTTAGCACTAGAAGCCTTAATGCCCTTGGGCCCCTGTGAAATAGTCTCTGGATCTGCAGTAGGACTTTTAAAAAGGAATTTGTGGGATTCAGGGACCCTGTAGTATCTGTCAGGTTTTCTGGGAGCAGGAGGCATGGAATCAGGGGCCAAACTAGATTCCGAAAAAGCATCAACAATGTCTAGTACAGGAGGAATAGCTAAAGGCCTATGCTGAGGTAGGAGAAGGAAATCCCTAAGCCTCTTTTTTGAATCAGAAAAATCCTGGCTTTCCCAGTGGAAATGCTCTCTTAGAGTATGTAAGGTTTCCCCAAAAGAAAAATCCTCATGAGGGGAAGCAGAGGGAATCGAGTCCTCTGCATCAGAATCTTCATAAGCAGATAAGGGACAATCCAGACCATCAGAAGAATCAGAAAAAACAGAATCCTGATTAGAAGATTCATAATCAACTTCAGTCCTAGGCCTCTTAGAAGCGGGGGGAGGGGGGCGTTAGCTACCCCTGATTAGATTTTTTAGATCTTCAGCCATTCTTATCATTTGTTTTTTAGGCATAGAGGCCTGAGCATGTGGCCTGGGCGTCGGCTTTTTAGGCATGGATCAAGATTTAGGCCTAAGTAATGAAGGAGGCATCGATTTAATATGCAAGTCTGTAGGCTTGAATGCACCCTCAGAAGCCGGTGCCTGCACAGCGGCTCAAGACCCACCAAAGGTAGAGACATCCGCGGGTTCCATAGTTGAAGCATCTCGTGTCATACCGGACTCCGAATGGGTCTCAGTAGAGGCCTGCGAATCACATGCAGCGGGTATCAGGGGCTGCGAAAGCACCTCACTGAGTACCGGTGAACTGGCGACTGGCTTAGGAAAAGCGTCGTCAGCAGTTTTGGACCTCAGCGGCCTGTCCCTGTCTTTATCTTTGCATTTTTTCGGAATCCCAGTAGTCGGATGGCTAACTGATGGCATTTCTGGGTAATTAAACTGAAAACTGAAATATTTAGAGGCAAAAATATACCGACGACGGATAGTGTGCTGATTAAATAAAGCACAAAACCGACAGCAAGGCACATCATGGTCAGGGCCTAGGCAAGGAATACAGTACGAATGAAAATCTTTATGAGGTATTTACTTTCCACAAGTAATGCAATTATTAACTTTTACTGACATCGGTAAGGAGCAAGAAAAAAAGTTTCCCCAATGGGGTACTTGGCTTTAGTTGAAGACTTCGGTTCTGAAACTCGAAAACAAAAATTTCAGGAGTTGGCCGACCGGCACTTGCGAACTGCTTTGCTTCGGGCACTGCGCGGCAAGAAAGACTGATGTAATGGCATTGGATGCATGTTTTATACTATCCCTGATGTCATGGAAGAAGGGACAGCAACCAGCGCAGGACCAAAGACTTTGTTAATCAGGCCGACTGAGGGCTACCTGCAAGCAGATAATACAGATGTAATGACTGCAACAGTGAAACACGAAGAACATCACTAAAACCTACCAGAATATTTTATCAGGTAAAACCAACCTCAAATCTACCTACTACTTCACCAAATCCCTTTCTGACTACTTATTTATATCTTCTCCTCCCACTACCTTTCCACTTCCTTACTACTTTCACCAGCTCCTCCTACTAATCATTTACAACTATAAATTACTACAAATGCACGTTTACAGTTTAACTCACTTCCCCACAATGTGTAAAGTATTCACAGAGACACACACATTTTATATCTATACATACGTGTATATATAGATATAGATATATATATGTGTAAAATGCTCATATGACTGAGCATTCTTTTCTATGGAGTTTTTGACTGCAGCCTTTTATATGAGATCGTAATACATCAGGATCAGAGAATTTGACCTAACCCCGCTATTGCATGATCTCAGATTTGATTTTTTACATATATATATATATATATATATATATATATATATACACACACACACGTATATATAATTAGCATGGTGCAAAAGGGGTGTAAACAATGCAATAAACTCCTTGTGTAGTTCTGATCCATTGACTAGGCCTGTTGGATGTTTCCAATACTCAAGTCCCTTAAGGAATTGCTGTTGTTTTATATGTTCACCCAAGTAACAGTTTTCTAGTTGCAAGTTCCTAAATTTAGTCAGTTTTTTGTCAAAATCAGTTAACTGCATAGTTAGACTTACATCTTTAGTGGTTTGTATAGCCCTTTCACAGGAGTTGTTTGCAACTAGGAGTCCATTGAACAATGCATTCCCTTTTGGTGTTCCGAGGGGTTGGCCTCAGAACCATCAGGCCAAATCCATGTAGTTGTGGTTCTGGTGATCACTGATTGCAAATGCAGGGGAGGCATAATATCATCCAACTGGGTTAACTCATTATCAGAAATAGTCACATTTCTCTCTTCTCTGTTGTGTCTTGTACTAAACACCGTGTTGTTGAGAAGCCATTTGCATCAATTGACTAATTAAAAGGGTAAGATTATCATCCAATGGTGTAAGATCCAAATTAATCTCTCTCTGGGAACTGGTGACTGTACTGGAAGATGGTATGTCTACCAAAAAACTAAAAAACCCAAATATATAAACAAAGGTCCAGTAAAACAGCTCCCAAGATATAAAACTAAGAACACAAACAGTTTTGCCACACCGTTGGTTACATATAAAAACTTTTAACATAAATGGAGTACTTATGTGGGAATAGATAATAAGCAGAAATCAGGGAGAGAGGATATCAACTTCCAGGAGACCTCTTTTGCTTTTTGTAGTATAAGAATTCATTCTTGGCAATGCTGTTCATCCAGCCTGAGAAAATAATGGGATTATGAACAAAGATTGCTGAAGATGCTCCCAATCTGCAGATTATATCCATTTTTTATGGAGTGGTCCACTGTACAGAACAGGATAGAACATGCAGCCTCTTGGGCTCAGAGAGTTAGCCTTTTGCCTTTAGACAATAGGACTCTGGTTACTTTTATTATTATTTTTGTTATTCTTAAAAATTGGACTATGTGCTTTTACTAGGCAGACTTCTCTTTATGAACCCAGACTTCAGGGGAGTCAAACACCACATGTTCTCTGGGTGACAAAGTCTATCAGCATACCTTCCAATATTGTATGGAGTGCCTGTTTAAATGTTCTGTTTTGAACTATACTTTATTAATGCAGTTTACCAATGAACACACATATAAGTACACAACTTCACATCTGTTTATTTAGTTTATAGGCAATGTTATATTGTATGCTGCTTGTCAATACTTTTGTTTCACACTTGGTGATTTTTATAAAAAAGTTTGCTGAAAAAAGTATCAGTCAAATAAATGTAAAGTATAAAGTTCAATTTTCTAACAGCTAGAAGGAAATGAAATGTAATTATTTTTATTAGTCCTCTTCTCTTTCTCAGAGGAAAATCCAATTTTTCTTAGTGGCTAATTTACTCTTCCAACCCCTAATATCCTAACACAATATGAAAAAGAATTGAGAGAGCCAAGAACCATGGCCATTATCAAGCTCAGACTAGAAGATTTCATGCATGTTCACAACTCTCCACTTCCTAAATTGTCTGCAAAGTGTATTAGTCAATAAAATATAGCCAATGCAAGTGCTCAGTTACGCATACCCACAATATCCAGGTACACTGCATGTGTACTGTGGCACTCCGTTACAGGATCATGCTCACCGAGTCTCAGGTTGCAGAAGTAACAATACCTGGCCTTCCCTCAAGTACAGCTGTTCTCTTCTACCTGGACAGGTGAGCAATTGTTGACCACTCACTCCCTTCCCTCCATCTCCTAATCCTAGACCATTAATTAAACAAACAAAAGTTATCTGGGGAATAGTCTGGGCTGCAAAGCCAAATCAGTGTTTTTCTTTTGAATGTGTAGGAAAGGTTGCAGAAATCCAGACCAATGCATTTAGGTATGTAAAACCCAAGAAAAGCTGTTGGCTGACCCAGAGGAACACAGAATTACCAGTAATCTAATAGAATGCCTCTTGTTTTTTTTATTTTAACTGTAGCAGGATTGATTTTGATGCAGCAGGAAATGATATAGTTTTTAGAACCAATGACAGTTCATCTATCATTATAAATAATGCGCTGGATATTTTATCTGTCATCCTTATGAAGTCTCTATTATAAGACAAAAGTGCTTAATAAATTCATTTTTTTAATATTTTCAAATTTGGAGTTTGTGGTGTCTGTGTAGGAAGCCATTGCGGTGGCATTCTATTATATTACTGGCATTTAGGTATGATGATGAAGGATATGCAATACTGTTACCATGCTGCACAACAAACCAACCTGTCTTGCCCTTAGGGCTACTTTTGCATTTTCGGGTTTGCTAAGTTGTGTGAATTCAGTTAGAATTGCTGTAAGCTCATCTGTCAAGGTTGGATCACGACCAAAGAGTTGATCCTGTAAATTTAAAGAGTTACAATATTATAACGCTGCATACATGTCAGTGTCAAAAATGGAATTGTTTTCCTGCTACAACAAATTACTTATTAAGGCAATAACAGACTTTAAGCCTTCCATACTTTTAAGGGAGTAAATTCAAAAACCTTCAGTATAAGTGACTGGAGTCTCAAAGTGAAAAAGTGTGCATTATTACTAATAAACAGCCTCCATGGTAAAACTACCTACAAATGGAGAGGAGTTTAAGAAACAATAAAAAGCAAAAGAAAATCAGAAGCCAATCGGAAAACAGCATTACCAGCAACATTTTAGCTATTTAAATTCACTAAAAGCATAATCATAACAGTAAGAAATCCTACACTAGCCCTCATTAAACTATTAAAATACATCAAATAAATTGTCACTTCTGTCATTACATAAATGGAAAGTGATAACTTATCTCAGAAGACATAATAGAAATTGATTCATGAGCACTATCTACAAAAGGTCATGCACAAACTACTTAAAGCCATATAATCAGGGTCCATATTAGAAAAACAAAAGTTTTCTTCAGCGAACGCTCACATGAGCAAAAACACTGGACATTGAACTCCTTATTCCCCGCACACCCTCCTCTAACTATATATTCCAACTCCGAGATCACACTACAGTGAGGAAAGGGCAAATATCCCACTCCTCACCATATCACAACCCCACAAACACCCTTTTGATGTCCAGCATTTTCTGTCATGTGAGCGTTAGCTGAAGAAAACTTTCATTTTGCTAATACAGACCCCTATAATCATTGTAGCTCATGCAAGTCAGTTGGAAAAATTAATATAAAATATGGAAAGATGAAATACATAGGGCTGGTTTATGTGATATTGCTGGAGACTAGTGACTGCAACACAATGGAGTACTGCAAGAAGCAATTGAATGGCCGGGGTTAACTGGAATGGGGCAGTCTTATGTTATGGAAAGGACAATTTTGAGTACAATTAAAATTTTTACATAATAATGATCAGTCTGCTAAACATCTTTCCAGCAGCAATTTTTCCCAAAATACATGCCACAGCAGCTTTCAGTAAACAGAGTTCACTTCAGACAAATTATGGGGTTATAACCACTTTACTGACAGTGAACACCTCAGAAGCCTGACTGAGCAAATCGCATTTTCACTCAAATGCACAATAGCTTGCCAAGCCAGATCAACACTTAATTGTAATCAAATGTTAGCAAGGGTCATTCATCTTCATCCATAGGCTGCCTCAGTAACCACCAATTACAGCCACTTTATTGAGTGTATACAACTCAACTGTCTAGTGATCAAACAAAAAATAATTGCAAAACAATGTACTTTGGTATGTTTCAATCAAATACATATTAGCCCTGCCAAGCCAAATGAGTGACTGCTTAAATGTGATGAGATAACAGAAGTCAGTTTCTTCTCCAGACCACTTCTCCAATCACCAATTATAGCCCCTTTGACTGTGTACAGCTCTGATGTTCATTGGGAGAATACATTAATAAATAAATAAGGAAAGAGTAATGTTTTTCATCTTGCTGCAATACACCTAATACATGGAAGCCTACTGCAACCACCATCCATGAGTGTATGAACACATATGTATACATGCCAGCAATTAGACACTGACTTTATACCTTGGATGTCTGTGACAAAATAACTGTCTAATTAGCCACAGTAATTTACTTCATCTTGTTGTGGTCACATGCAAACACTGCAACCCAGTACAATCTCCTCCACACCCAAATGCCAACTAATTATAACCACTTTACTGATTGAGTACACCTTGGATGTCTTGAGATCAAAAGGACAATGTCAGATAAAAGCAGTGCAACCCACTGCAACACAAACATGTTCATCAACTACAGCCACTTTGTATACATCTCAGACATCTGTGAATAAATTAATGAATAAATAATAGGCAAAGTACTTTATTACAACTCATTACTGTGTCATGTGTGTAAGCAGAGGCACGCACATACATACATCTATACACATACATACATCTATACACATACATATGTGTATTTACTTATTTGCACATTGTTGACTGGGTTAGTCCTACTAGGCCAATGGGCACTTTTCAGGGGAGGCAAAGGTGGCATTCATACAGACTATGGAAAATTTGATGAAGACACTATGAAACTTTGATTCCTTTCAAAGAGAATTCCATTTCTGGTGTAGGTTTAAGCTAGAAGACGGTAGAAGAAGAGAGTAGTTTTGAGCTACAATGTGCAATTGAGAACACAAAGTTTGGTGTGCCACTTTTTTTTTTTAAAACTGGGATAAATAATTTGCAATAGTGACTATTGATGGTGTCAATGTGGAGCATGCAGCCATTTGTATTACTATCCTTCAGTCAGAAGCTTTCTCTGATGAACTGTGCATTGATTCAGCAGGAGGAAAGACCACATGATTCTGCTATTTTGTGAGGATATATGCTAGACAAAGTAGAAAAAGAAGTCTTGAAGCAAAGGAGATGAATGAAGTGGTTCCTGATCAAAAATGGGCTGTACCTGTGGCTGAAAGAATTTATTATGCAAGTACAGTTTCCAAGGAGAAGGAAAGGTCACTTCCAGTTAGAAAGCAGAGACTGAAACCAATTGTAACAATTACATCAAAAATGATAAAGCTCTTGATAGGTATAATATCTGGGATAATCTGTTTTTATTACTGGCTTTTAAAATGAAGGGTGTGTGCACATTTATTCTGTTGGGGAAAAAATAGTATTTTGTGACATTTTGTGAAGCTTTTGAAAGGTTAAATACATTTATGAAATGCTGCAAAAAAGTTGTGGTTTTCAATAGGATTAATTTGCCTTATCCACAACAGTAGCAGCTAAACAAGAAAAGTTATTATCAGTTTTGGACTGATGTAGAAAAAATAATTTATTAGAAATGTCAAAACCATTAGGAAATATATTGTGACTATGAATAAAATTATCGATAATTGAAATTTACAGACAGGAGGCTATGAATGTTTTGGGTCTTTAAAAACAGAAAATGGAATAAATAGACATATTCCAAGTGTAATACATGTTGGAGAAGTGTACATTATCTGGGTCAAAATGTGTTTTCACTGTGGGTCTGAAAAATATCTGATTACTGAATATCATGAAGACTTTTGTGGGTAATATGAGGAGTATGGTCATGTCAGGTCATGAAAGAATTATTGCTGAAGGTTATAAATGTCACAAAAATTCATTTCTGGATGAACAGCTTGGAAAAAACAGATGTAAACGATCGACTCATTAGTCTAAAAGATGATGTTATGAGAAAAAAATAACATTTGTTTTGAAGAGAACTCTAACAGATAAAGGAGAAATTGAAAATTATATGAATAAAGATCAGGTAGAAGAATCGGAGAGAGTCAATTTCAGAAGAATGTGAGGATAACTTTTTGTGGCAAAAATTAATAAAAATATTTTGGCAAATGACTATATGCTAGGAAAAGGGAAATCTATTTAAAATGTAAAATAAAAAAGAGAAAGGATAACATTCATATTATTGCATTGAATGTAAAAGTATTAATAGCATTATTAGAAGAAGTTATGCATTGCAATGGTGCAAAAACAAAGTGCACATTTATTTTTTTAGGTACTTATTTATTTAGACAAGAGACAGTAATATGAAATTTAGGTTAAGATGTTTAAGTATTGTAATCTGGTTTAAACATAAATAGGTGGTTTGTTTGGATCACACTGTGGTTTAAGGCCAAGTGAATGTCTATTTTAGATGTCTGAAAAAAGTTTGTCTTTTAGCAATATTATATGCAGGGAGGAATTCTTAATTATTGTTAAAGTGGGTAATATTGCAGCACATATAAACTATAATTTAAAGTCTTAAAAAA